>NC_050575.1:427221341-427454285 GCF_011100635.1 Trichosurus vulpecula | reverse complement strand
CCCTCCATCTTTGTTTCCTGTGGGTGGAAGGCAGTGGGAGAGAGCAGCGGTGCTGGCTAACTGTTCAATACACTGCAGTGGAATTGGGTTAATTGGAAGATTTGGTGGGTCTACATCTCCATGGGTCTAATCTTTAGGGATATGAGGCACTGTTCTCTATTATAATGGGGGTGGGGGATTTCAAGTCACCAGCTTCCAAAGAGAACTAACAAAGATTTCCTGAGCCTTTCTCCACAAGAAGCAATGAATGGAGCAGTCGACTCGGAGATGGATGACCTGGTCTCAACCCTGGCTCTTCTATTTATTAGGCATTGACCTTGGTCAAGTCACTTCATTCATTCAACCAGCATTTATTAGTCACATTCACTACTCATGGGGAGCAGCTAGGTGGCATAGTGGATAGGGTGCATGACCTGGAGTCAGCAAGACTCCTCTTTCTGAAGCCAAATCTGCCCTCAGATGCTTACTAGCTGTGTGACCCTGGGCAAGCCACTTGACTCTGCCTTAGTTTCTTCATCTGTAAAATGAACTGGAGAAGGAAATGGCAAACCACTCCAGGATCTTTGCCAAGAAAACTCCAGATAATCATGAAGAATTGGACACAACTGAAAAACTACTACACAACGGAACCATTTGTAGTTTCAAGGAACACAAAGACTAAAATGAAAAAGCTCTTGTCCTCAAGGAACTTACATCCTATTGTTGCAAAGCAATGCACACATACAAGTCAATGCAACATGTATACAAAGTGATGACAGTCTCAGAGGCAGAGGTGAAGAGGGACTGCTCCAAAAATAGGACACAACCTGTACAAAGGCCCGGAGGTAGGAGATGGGATGTCATGGACAGGGAATGGTAAATATTTTGGTTTGCATGTGGATTGTGTGAAATGCAGTCACACAGCATAAGCCTGGAAGCATTCATGTCTTCTTTTAGTTTCCTTCCCTGGGCTTCACCAAGAGAGACATAATTTCCAGGAACGGGCAGGTGAGAGTCTCACTGCATTCTGCCCCATATAGACCACACATGGGTTACTGGGTTTGTATCTGGACCCATATAGACCACACATGGGTTACTGGGTTTGTATCTGGACACCATAGATTAAGAAGAACGTAGATAAGGTGGAGAGTTTCCAAAGCAGGCCAATATAAGGCTTTGTTGAAGGAAATGGGAATGTTTAGCCTGGAGAAGAGAGGACTCAGGCAGGACATGAGAGCTGGGTTCAAAGATTTGAAGGGCTGTTGCATAGAAAAGGGATCTGACATTTTCACTCCCAGCTGCGGGGCACTGAGGAAATTGCTGCAGATAATCATTTAGGTCCAATGTCAAGGGGAGAACATCTAGGGGCTGCCTTTGCAGAGAGCGGGTTTCCCCTTATTGAATGTCTTCAATCAGAGACTGGTGAACATTATGCTGAGGGTTCATTTTGGCATCTGGGTAGGACTTCTGGGTTCCCTTTCTACACCTAAATGCTGAGATTCTGTAGCAAAGATTGCGTGGAAGGCTGGGCTTTGGCCAGGGTCAGAGGGATAAGTGGAGCAGGCAGAGATGGGAGCAATAACTGAGGAGAATCCAGTAGGAATGTATGTGGGCTCCTCCTTGAGAATTATTTAAGCCAGAATTTAAATCGGCTAGGATGGTGACATTTTTTCACTTTTTAAAGAGTTGTTTGGAATGAATAAATGAAAAACTCATTTACTAAGCACTTCCTATGTTCTGAGCACCACGCTAAGCACTGAGGATATAAATAGAAAAAGGCAATTGAAGGAGCCGGCACAATGGCAAAAAACCCAAACCCAAACCAAAAGTGAACTTGTTGGTCTACAGATCATTTTCGCAGGATTTCAAGTTTTGCATGTAAGGCAGTTAGGGGGTACAGTGGGTAGAGTGCCAGGCCTGGGCTGGCCTCAGCTGGTGACTAGCTGTGCGACTTAACATTGTTTGCTTCAGTTTCCTCGTCTGTAAAGTGAGCTGGTGAAGGAAATGGCAAACCACTCCTGTATCTGCCAAGAAAATCTCAAATGGGGTCACGAAGAGTTGGACAGGGCTGCAGTGACTGAACAACACTAACAACACCAACAAATACTTCTTGCCCACACAGGCAAATGCAGAAATACTGTGTGTGTGTGTGTGTGTGTGTGTGTGTGTATGTGTGTGCATGTATGTGTGTATGTGTGTGTGTGTGTGCATGTATGTATGTGTATGTATGTGCATGTGTATATGTGTGTGTATGTGTGTATATGTGTGTATGTGCGTGCATGTATGTGTGTATGTGTGTATATGTGTGTGTATGTGTGTATGTATGTGTGTATGTGTGTGTATGCGTGTGTATGTGTATGTGTGTGTATGTGTATGTGTGTATGTGTATGTGTGTATGTGTGTGTATGTGTATGTGTGTGTATGTGTATGTGTGTGTATATGTGTATGTGTATGTGTGTATATGTGTGTGCATGTACGTGTGTATGTGTGTGTATGTGTGTATATGTGTGTGTATGTGCATGTGTATATGTGTGTATGTATGTGTGTATGTGTGTGTATGTGTGTATGTGTGTGTATGTGTGTATATGTGTGTATGTATGTGTGTGTATGTGTATGTGTGTATGTGTATGTGTGTGCATGTGTATGTGTGTGTATGTGTGTGTGTATGTGTATGTGTGTGTATATGTGTATGCGTATGTGTGTATGTGTATGTGTGTATATGTGTGTGCATGTATGTGTGTATGTGTGTATGTGTGTGTATGTGTGTGTATGTGTGTATATGTGTGTGTATGTGTATGTGTGTATATGTGTATGTGTGTATATGTGTGTACGTATGTGTGTATGTGTATGTGTGATGTGTGTATATGTGTGTATGTATGTGTGTGTGTATGTGTGTGTATGTGTATGTGTGTGTGTATGTGTATGTGTGTATATGTGTGTGTATGTGTATGTGTGTATATGTGTGTGTATGTATGTGTGTATGTGTATGTGTGTATGGGTGTGTGTATGTGTATGTGTGTGTATATGTGTATGTGTATGTGTGTATGTGTATGTATGTGTGTGTATGTGTATGTGTGTATATGTGTGTATGTATGTGTGTATGTATGTGTGTGTATGTGTGTATGTGTGTGTATGTATGTGCATGTGTGTGTATGGTGTGTATGTGTGTATGTGTGTGTAGGTGTGTGTATGTGTATGTGTGTATGTGTGTGTATGTATATGTGTATGTGTGTGTATATGTGTATGTGTGTATGTGTATGTGTGTATGTGTATGTGTGTATGTGTATGTATGTATGTGTATGTGTGTATGTGCGTGTGTGCATGTGTGTATGTGTGTGTATGTGTATGTGTGTATGTGTATATGTGTGTGTATGTGCATGTGTATATGTGTGTATGTATGTGTGTGTATGTGTGTGTATGTGTATGTGTGTATGTATGTGTGTGTATGTGTGTATGTATGTGTGTGTATGTGTATGTGTGTATGTGTGTATGTGTGTGTATGTGTATGTGTGTATGTGTATGTGTGTGTATATGTGTATGTGTATGTGTGTATGTGTGTGTGTATGTGTGTATGTGTGTGTATGTGTATGTGTGTATGTGTGTGTATATGTGTATGTGTGTGTATGTGTATGTGTGTATGTGTGTATGTGTATGTGTGTATATGTGTGTGTATGTATGTGTGTGTATGCGCATGTGTGTATGTGTGTATGTTATGTGTGTGCATGTGTATGTGTGTATGTGCGTGTGTATGTATGTGTGTATGTGTGTGTGTGTGTGCGCGTGTGTGTGTGTGTGCACGGCTTTCTATATGGAATATAGCTAGAAATCAATATTTGAAAATACACTGAAAAGAGACCAAATTTGTAGAATTTGCAGAATAACCTGAGTATTCTAATGGATTGGAGCTGATTTTGAGAACCTTGGAAACAGGGAGAGATTTAGCCGAGGTGGTGCGGTAGATGGAGTACTGGGCCTGAGAATTAGGAAGACTCTTCTTCATGAGTTCAAATCCAGCCTCAGGCACTTACTAGCTGTGGGACCCTGGGCAAGTCACTTCACCCTGTTTTCCTCAGTTTCCTCATCTGTAAAATGAGCTGGAGAAGGCAATGGCCAGCCACTCCAGTATCCCTGCCATGCAAACCCCAAATGGGTCACTGGGTCTGACATGATTGAAACAACTGAACAACAAGAACAAAGCCTAAAACCCAGTTTTTTTATCACTAATATGACCCAATGAGACCTTTAAACTGGGAGATACCCAGGGCTGTGCTGGAACCAGCCCCAGTGGGCTCGGAGCTGATTGTTAAATTTTCAGTGTGAGCACTTACACCCTGGGTAACTATATATGTTACAAATCAGGGCTCTCTTTGTTGTTTTGTTGGTTGTGTAATAACAATTATGATAATGGCTAACATTTATATTGCATCTACTACGTGTCAGGCGCTAGGCTAAGTGCTCTACGATGATTGTCTCATTTGATCCTTACAACAACCCTGAGAAGTAGGTGCTGTTGTTATCACCCCCATTTTAAAGTGAATGAGGTTAAGTGACTTGCCCAGGGTCACATAGCTAATAATTGTCTGAGACTGGATTTGAACTCAGGTCTTTCTGACTCCATGCATTATGGCGCCCCCAGCTGCTTTACTGTCTAGATTTAAGAAAGCAAAAGAGAAAATTTTAGTAATACAAATTAAAGTCTTTTTTTAATTTTGGGGAGGGTAGCTGGTTGTTAAACATTTACCAGCCCATGCCTGGGAGATATCTACATCTAACCATATCACTTCCCTGCTGAAGATCCTTCAGTGACTCTCTGTTGCCCCAAAGGGGCATTTGAAGATATCCCCAATCTACCTCCCAGTACCTTCACAGACCTATTTCACCCTTCTCACCTTTACTGTCGTTTCCAGCCAAAGCTTCCTATGTGATGTTTTTGCAATGACACCTTTCTTTTCCTGCTTTGTGCAGACATTCTTTCTTGTCTGGGATGCACACCCTGCTTTCCTCCCACTCTGAGAATCCCCATCTCTGTAAGGCTATGATCAGGTGCCACTTTCTTCCAGAAGCTTCCTCTGATCCTCCTGATCTCCTGACTGTTCTCATCTTCAAATTACTTTCTATTTACCTCTCTAGGTAAAATTTCATCCTCCCAGTAGAACATAAGCTGTGTTTTCATTTTTGTCCTTTTGCTCATAGGGATTGCATCTAGTAAATGCTTAATAAATGTTTTATCCACTATACTCCAGAGGCAGTGGGTGGTGCAGTGGCTAGAGTGCTGAGCCTGCAATCAGGAAGGCCTGAGTTCAGATCAGGCTTCAGATACGTGCTTACTGTGTGCCCCTGGGCAAGTCACTTAACCCCTGTTTGCCTGAGCTGTAGAATAGAGATGATAATGGCACCTACCTCTCAGGGTTGTTGTGAAGCTCAAATGACATAATCTTTGTAGAAAGTGCTTAGCACAATGGCAGGCATATAGTATATACATGCTTGTTCCCTTCCTCATTCATTTATCCATCCGTCCATCCATCCATCTGTCCATCCGTCCGTCCGTCCGTCCATCCATCCATCCATTCATCCATCCATCCATCCATCCATCCATTCATTCCACTTATCCTTCTAGGTCCTGCATGGACAAGGAAGACTAGCCCACAATTGATGTTTACTAGGTATCTGTGGAATTTAGTTCAGTGTGAAGGTCTTATGTCTGCCTGATACAGTGGGTCACCTTCCCAGATCCATCATCATTTTCAGGACATTCTTCAATGACCCTGCCTAGCTCTGCCAGCCCCTACTACAGGCCTGCCTAGTTGTCTAAATCCCTGCACATCTGTTCAGCTGTGATAGTGACTTGGGTGCCTGGTTCAGAAGAAACCAACCAACCAGGGCCAAACCTTCCATTACTCAAAGAAATGTAAGTGGCTAGAATCTAAAAATAAATCAGTGAAATAAAATTGTGGGGTGAAAGGCATGCCTGGGCCCAGGGCCCAAGCAGGCACAGAATATTCCACTGAGATTTTTTTTCCTTCTCCTTTTGCAAAAGATGATCACAGCCGTCCCAGGGGAAAGGGAGCAGCAAAATACCCCACATTGGAGGTGGAAAACAACAACTGGGTGATTTCCCAGGGATGCTGAGGGAGCAACCTGACTTCCCCAGGGTGAGGGAGGAGAAAATGGAGGTGATTTCTCTCTCACCTTCACCTCCTCTATGAAGTACGTAGAATCCTAGCTTCAGAGCTCAGAGGCACCGCAGAGGCCATCTTGTCTAAATTCTTCATTTCACAGATGAAGAACTGAGAACAAGATGTGAAATGGTTTACCCAGGGTCACACAGCTGGGATGTAGCTGAGCTGGGATTTTAATCTAGGTCTGCTGACGCTACAGCCAAAGTATTATTATTATTTTGAAAGATACTGATGAAGTGTGACTTGTAATCATCTCAAAGGATGATTGATTTCCTGGTAAGGAGGTTTCCTAGGAGCATGATCATGATGGAGTCGAGTCCAAGGAATTTAGCTAGCATCTTAAGCTTTCTAAGTGTTCCTGATATAATATATGTCTAATAAGAGACTAGCCAATGAGCCCAGTCCATATGAATGTGCTCAGAATGCTAATCCATGTGATGCAATCCTCACGTGGATTTGGAAATGTTCTATGTTGTAACTAGCTCCAGTCTGCTAGCCACATGATGAAGAAGAGTCTTTTTAATTAGTAGAGTAGTGGGAATTGGGGACATTTGAAAAGCATGCAGTCAAGAAGGCCTGAGTTCAAATTTGACCACACATAGTTACCAGCTGTGTGATCCTGGGTAAATCATTTAAACTTTGTCTGCCTCAGTTCCCTCATTTGTAAAATGGGGATAATAACAGCATCCATCTTGTAGGATTTTGGGAAGGATTATTATATTGTGAGCATCAATGACATAATTACATATATATTGTTATAATTATATTATAGGATCAATGAAATAATATTTGTGAAGCAAGCAAACAAGCAAGCAACCATTTGTGAAGCACTTGGCCAATGCCTAGCATAATTAGGTGCTTTATAAATGCTTATTTCCTTTTGCCCCTCCTTTTAGGGAGACCTCTTTAGGCGATGTTCCAGAGAGAGAAGAAACGGTGCTTCAAGGGCAGAGAACTCAGGCTTTCCCCATTCAAGGTTGCCGTATGGCCTGTGAATGTAGACCTCTATTCTCTGCCTGGGATTTGTTCTTTTGTAGTAAGTAAAGGCCACTGGAGGATACAACTTTGTGCCCTTTGAAAGGTCAGGAGGCTGAATCACAGGTAGGTCTGGGAATGCACTCCATGCTATGCTTCAGTGTTGAGGCCCAAGAGCAATTTCTCAGACTCCACCCAGTGCCAGCTGGGCCAAAAGTTCATATGGCAGAGATGCTGAATGGGGATGCTGGTAGGACCAAAGCTATGTAGGAACTTTGTTCAGCTTAAGCCCAGTCTTCTCAAAGAATGAGGGGGTAGAGGGGACCTTGTGTTCCCCAGGTGTTGAGGGGACTTGTTAGTACTTTGGTTGTTACTATGTCATTGAAGTAAATATCCTTCAGTAAAAACAAATTGGTGTCATTTACTCAAGTGGAACTGGAACTGTGGTGTTCATCACTTGTAGTTTACAGTGGGGGAAATATACCAGAATGAGAGCTTGAGTCAATATTCTATCTATCTATCTATCTATCTATCTATCTATCTATCTATCCATCCATCCATCCATCTTTCCATCCATCCATCCATCCATCCATCCATCCATCCATCCATCCATC
Source organism: Trichosurus vulpecula (assembly GCF_011100635.1). Classification (NCBI taxonomy): domain Eukaryota; kingdom Metazoa; phylum Chordata; class Mammalia; order Diprotodontia; family Phalangeridae; genus Trichosurus; species Trichosurus vulpecula. Next base: position 427,446,538 of record NC_050575.1, on the reverse strand, counting down.
CATCCATCCATCCGTCTGTCCGTCTGTCTGTCCATCCATTTGTCCGTCTGTCTGTCTGTCTATCTATCTATCTATCTATCTATCTATCTATCTATCTATCTATCTATCCATCTTTCTACCCACCCATCTATCCATCTATTCATCCATCTATCTATCCATCTAGCTATCCATCCATCTATCCATCTTTCTATCCATCCATCCGTCTGTCTATCTATCTATCTATCTATCTATCTATCTATCATCTATCCAATATTGTGTGGCTCTGGAAAGTCACTTTACTTCTCAGCCTCGATTTCCCATCTGTAAAAATTGCCCCCATCCTAGGGGTTATTGTGAGTATTGAGACAATGCTGTTTTTAAAGTGCTTTACAAACCTTAAAGCTCAATATAAATGCTTGCCATCACCATCATCATCTGAAAGTGGATATTATATCTCCTACCTCACTATTGATGTGACTTTGAAGACTCTCTACTTCTCTGGGCCTCAGTTTCTTCAACTGTAAAATGATGGGGTTGGACTAATTGATTTCTGAGATATATTCCACCTGAATTCATGCTCCTAAGAGTGTTTCATCATTTGTCCTTTGGCACAGTGATGAGTTATTATATTTAATCTGAATTCATACAGAGCAGAACAGTAGAGAGTCGAAGGATCTGGGTTCAAATCCCAGCCCTGACACTGTCTGTGCAAGTTACTTTATTTCCTTAGTTTTCCATAGATTTCTTATCTGGAAAAAAGGGGTTGGATTGAATGACTTTTAGCTCTGTTTATGGTTCTGAGACTCAATGGCTAGTGCTGTGTTCTTTGCCAAAAGGGCCTCCCCTTTGCAGCCAATTGAGTCCTGCTTACCCATCTTTCATGGAGGAAATAGAACTTAAGCTAGACTTTGATAATATGATCCCCTTCTCCTCCTTTATATGCCCTGAGCCTGCCTACACCATGCCTAGGGCATAGGAGTAACTGAATTCATGCTTGTGGAATTGAACTGACTTAAGGTTTTCTCTGATTTCTCCAGCTCACAAGGGGTCCCTGCAGCTCCTCCTGTCTACCACGTGTTTTGACATTTGGATGATATGGCATCCTGTAAATGAACTCTTAGGAGCTTGAGATTCAGGGAACAGGCACATGGTCTCTGGGAGGGGAGAGAGAGGGAAAGAGGAGAAGGAAAATTATAGGCGCCACTCCCTGTGGGGTCTGCAGATCCTGTTGGTGCTGTTGTTCAGGAACTCAGCCTCCATCCTGATTTACTTCCTGCTGAGCTCACCTGCCCAGTTCCATTTTTGGAGCCCAGAGCCTCTGAGGCCAGTGTTGCCTTTTTCAAAGCTTTCTCTCTTCCCCGTCCCCATGGGAGTTCTTGGTGGTGGCTACATCCCTCTACGTGTTGCCAATGTACTCACTCCTCTCTTCCATGACTTTAGCTGTCCCCGTGGCATCTTTGGGTGGGAGGAGATGGCTGGTCAGAGTTAACCCTTGTTAGCCAAAGGTTCAGGGCAGTTCCTGGGGACTTGAGGAAGGATGTGATGGTGAGGGTAGAATTACTGGGTGTTTCCCACCCTGACCAGAAGGTTTCTATTTCCAGCATTTTTAGTTCTCCTTGGTGATGCTTCTTGGTATAACATCAACCTCCTTCAAAGCTTAAATAAAAAATTTACCTATATGGAGGCCTATTTCATTTATATGGAGCCTATTTCAATCCCTAGTTGTTAGTGCCCCAACCCCCCCCAAAATATTGATTTTTATATAGTTTATATTTACTTACTAGGTACATGTTTTCTGCCCAATCGAATGTAAGCTCCTTGAGGGCAGAGCCTTTATTTCATCTTCTAACCATTCCACCAGGGGCTGTTTCTCTTGTGACTGACCTTTCAGCCTGAGTTCCAGCTCCTATACTCAGTCTTGTATATAGTCAAATCAGTCACCAGATATAGCATCTTCTTGCCATACTACATCATACAGACTCCTCCTTTTACTTCCTCCTCTGGGGGAATTAAATTAATACCACCCATGGCTTTACTCTCCATCCCCATGTCTTCACCCTTTCCTGACCATCACTTCTTCATATCTGTCATCTCCCCATATCAAAATGTAAATTCCTTGAGGACAGGGCTTAGTACTTTTTCTTTTCCAGACAGCAAACATCTAACACTGCTATTTATCCATCCATCCATCCATCTATCTATTCATCCATCCATTTATCCATCCATCCATCCATCCATCCATCCATCCATCCATCCATTCCTCCGTCCATCCGTCCGTCTGTCCGTCCATCCATCCATCTGTCCATCCATCCGTCCATCCATCTGTCCATCCGTCCATCCATCCATCTATCCATCCATTCATTCTTTGTGTCCATAGCACTGTTTCTGGACCACAGTAAAATTTAATGAATTCTTGAGAATAAAATGGACAGGCAAAGTATGGATTAAAGGCTTGTCTGGTGGTGTTTGTTTCAAATATTTAATTGAGCAAGCATTTATTTGGCTCCTATGAGCCAGGTATGGGCTTAGACACTGAGAACACAGAATCCAAACCAAAATATGCCCTCTGCCCTATTCCTTGAGGGCAAGCCCTTTCTTGATTTTATCTTTGTTTTCCCAATACAATACTCAGCTGGTGCTTGATTCTTGGTAGGCATGGAAGCTAAAATCTCTGTAGTGCTATATGGTTTATAAAACCCTTTTCGTATATTAGCTCATTTGCTTTGCTTTGATCATCACAACAACTCTTTGAGGTAGGTGCTATCATGATCCCCATTTGACACATGAGAAAACTGCAGCAAAGAGAGGTTACATGAGTTGCCCAGGGTCACATAGCTGATAAATGACTGAGGCCAGTTAGGCTTTTCTGATTCTGAATCCAACATAGCACAAGAGTAGGATATATTCAAGCCCAATTCAATTCTGATCCAAATTTATATTATCAGACATTTTTGCAGCTCCAATCTGGGCAATGTTAAAGAAATGCCTTACTCAGAGCCAGGGGCATCCAGAGATTCTAAGGCATCAGTTCCTTGATAGAGGAAAGGCTATGATGAGAGGACATGTCCCTTACTCCTCAATTCATAGCACTAAACACTTGAAAGGTTAGAGAAAATCACAGAATGTGAAACATGCAGAAAGGGGAGTCACAGGGTCCTCCACATTTAGAGTTGGAGGTGACCTTGGGGGTCATCTTGTCCCACTCTCCTTATTTTACAGGAGAAATCTGAAGCCTGGAGAGGTGATACGACTTTTGCTGGAGGAAATTTTGCCCACTTTCTGTTGGCTTTCAAAGGATAGGGTCTTTGCCTTCCAAGTGCACACCTAACCCTGGCTCATAGGGCTGTGAGAGTCAGTGTGAGTCCTGAATGAGGGAAGGGAGAAAAAGTGGATTCAGATGAGCCATGCTCTAAGTGATGTTGCTATGCCAACTGTCTTTGTTCTCTAGATACTTTTAGCTGAGGATGTGAGATCACCATCAATGCCTGGCTTGGAGACTTAGGTTGGGGGTAGGGCACAAAATTCAACAAGAAAAAAACACCTTTCCCTCACTTTAATGGGTAACCCCCAGGACTGGGGGAAGATGGTGGAACAAGGCAGTAGATTACCCAGTTCTCCCAAATTCCCCTTCTAATAACTTAAAACAATGACTCAAATTGAATTTTAGATGGGCAGATATAATAAAAAGTTGGGGTAGTCATCTAGCCTAAAGATCTGACTCTAATTTGACTATAGCCAGTGGTCTGACTAGGAGATACAAATGCAGGCTTTGGGGGCAGGAGTGTCAGAGGAAGTTTTGGCTCAAGGAACCCCAGGGACCTTGGGTGGGGGGTTTGGGAGGCTGATTGGGGAAGAATGACGGATGTGTAATATGATATCTCAAAGAGTCAAAGGAGCTGGGTTTGCAGCCAAGAATAATCTACCTGAGCACAATCTTGCATGGGAAAAGACCAGAATTAATGGAAAATTTGACTTTTGGATACAAGAATCAGGAGAAATGTAAGAAGGTAAATATGGAAGACTAATCATGAGATTTAATAAATTCAAGCTTTACTGTCTTATATGGGAAAATGGTATTTGTAACTCTCGAAGATGTTATCGTTATTAGGGTGGGAGAAAGACATAGAGAAAGTGTGTATATAGATAGAGGGCTTGGCCTTGAGTTGATCATGATGGGATGATTCTAAAAAATAAAATTGGGTAAGGAGAAGTAAAATGGAGCAAATTATCTCATGAAAGAATCATGAATGGAAGAACTTTTACAGAGGAGGGGAGGATGGGATGGAGGGTGGGCAGTGCAGAAAGCTTATTCTCAATCAGAACTGGGTTAAAGGGGAAATAAAATATACATCTAATGGAATATAAAAGTCTTCTTAGCTTACAGAGAAATTAAAGTGCATGGTGAAAGGATGAGGGAGGTAATATTAGAAACATGTGTGGAGTATGGAGACAGTGGTCAGCAGTAAGCTAGATTTCCAAGGAGGGATAGGGAAGAGAGAGAAAGGGAGAGGGAGGGAAGGAGAGAGAGAGGGAGAGAGGGAAGGAAAGAGAGAGAGGGAGAGAGATGGAGGAAGGAAGATGGAGAGGGAGAGGGAGAGAGGGCGAGTGAGAGAATAACCAGTGGGGGAAAATAGAATGGAAGGAAATGTGAATGGGATGAACTTGCCCACAAAATGGAAACAGATAGCAGAATGGATCAAATCCCATAACTGAACAATGTGTTGTTTACAAGAAACACATTTAAAAGTGAGAGACACACATAGAGTAAAAACATAGGGCTGGAGCAGAATTTATTAAATTTCAGCTAATGTAAAAAAAAGCAAGGGTAGCAATCCTGATCTTAGACAAAGTTAAATCAAAAATAGATTTAATTAAAAGAGATAAGCAAGGAAACTACATCATGTTAAAAGATAATGAAGTAATATCAATACTTAACATACATGCACCAAGTTCTATAGCTCCCGAATTTAGAGCTGAACCTAGACTCAGGAGACTCCCTTTCCTGAGTTCAAATCCAGCCTCAGGCACTTACTCTATGACCCTGGGCAATTCACTTAACCCTGTCTGCCTCAGTTTCCTCATTTTCAAAGTAAGCTAGAGAAGGAAATGGCAAACCACCCCAGTATTTGTGCCAAGAAAAGCTCAAAAGGGGCCACAAGGGGTCAGACATGACTAAAAATGACTAAACAATAACAAACAAATTACAGGTGGAAATAGATAACAAAACCTTAATACTGGGGTACTTCAATCTTCCCCTCTATGAACTAGATAAATCTAACCAAAAAATAACTAAGCAAGAAGTCAAGGAGATGACTAGAATCTTAAATGAGCTAGATATGATAGAATCTAGAGAGAACTGAATGGAAATAGAAGGGAATATGATTAACTGTGAATGGCAACTATTCTCAGCATTACAATGATTCAAGACAATCTCAAAACACTCCTGATGAAACATGCAATCTGCCTCCAGAGAAAGAAATGATATTCAGTCTGAATACAGACTGAAACACACTATTTTTCACTTTCTTTCATTCTTTTTGTTGGAGTCTTCTTATACAAAATAACTAATATGGAATTTTTTTTTTACCAGATTGCATGTTTAACCTATATCAGATTACTTGCTATCTCAGGGAGGGGGAAGAAAAGGGAGGGAGAAAGAAAGGGATAGAATTTGGACCTCAAAACTTTACAAAATGTTAAAAGTTATTTTAACGTAATTGGGGAAAAATAAAATATTATTAAATAGTTTTTTGTATAAATAAAACCAATGCAGCCAAGATTAGAGGGAAAGAAGGAAATTAGGAAAAAAGTGTTTCTAGCCAGCTTCTTGAATAAAGATCTCATATCTCAAATCTATAGATAACTGAGTCAAATTTACAAGAACATCAGTCATTCCCCAACTGATAAATGGTCAAAGGATATGAATGGGCAGTTTTTGAAGGAAGAAATCAAAGCTATATGTAATCATATAAAAATGCTCTAAATCATTACTGATTAGAGAAATGCAAGTTAAAATAATTCTGAGGTACCAATTCATACTTATCAGATTGGCTAAAATGATAGAAGGGGAAAATGAAAAAAGCTGGAGGAAAAATTTGGGCACTAATACATTGTTGGTGGAATTGTGAACCGATCCAACCAATTGGAGAGCAATTTGGAATTATGCCCAAAGACTTATAAACTTTGTATGCCCATTAACACAGCAATACCACTATTAAATCTGTTTCCCAAGGTGATCAGGGGAAAAGTAAAAACAAAAACCTATTTGTTTTAAAATATTTATAGTAGTTCTCTTTGTGGTCACAAAGAATTGGAAATTGAGGAGATGTCCATGAGTTAGGGAATGGTTAAATAAATTGTGGCATATGATTGTGATGGAATCCAAGTGTCCTGTAAGAAATGACAAGCAGGTTGGTTTTAGAAAAACATGGAAAGACTTGCATAAAATAATGCAGAGTGAAACGAGCAGCACCAAGAGAACATTCTAAACAGTAACAGCAGTATTCATAGAGTAACTGTAAATGACTACTGGGGTGGGGAACCTGTAGCCTTGAGGCCACATGTAGCCCCCTCAAGAGAAGCCCTTTGACTGAATCCAAACTTCACAGAACAAATACCCTTAATAAAAGGATTCTTTCAGTCAAAAGGCCACACCCAAGGATGTAGACGGTCACACGTGGCCTCAAGGCTACAGGTTTCCCACTCCTGGAGCCTATACTGAAAATTATGATCATTCATATCAACTATGTAGGACTTATGAAGGAAAAGGCTGTTCACCTCTAGAGAAAGAACTGACACATGGAAGTATGTATTGTATGGGTCCACATATAGATCTATATCAGATATTGGCCTTTTCTACTGTGGGGTTGGGAGGGAGGGAGACAAGTTGGAACTCAAAATGTAACAAATACATAAATAAAAAGAAATCATAGTAATTTAAATTTAGATGGGACTTTAAGATTTGAAATAACTTTACATATGCTATTTGTTTGATTTTCCCAACAACCTTGTGAAATAGAAGCTATCCTTAAGCCCATTTTCCAGATAAAGAAACTGAGAGTTAGAGAGATTGAATGACTGCCTGGGGTCACACAGTTATTGTGTGTCAGAGATAGAATTTGGTATCTCTTATAGAACCATTAATTCTTATGCCTCCCACTGAGTGTGTGTAGTTCCTACAACTATGTCTCTCAATCAGTTCCAGGGACTAGAGATTAGGAATCTGGGTCAGAAGGGCAGAAAACATTTAGACCAATTTCAGCGTAGGTCAGTTCAGTTCAACAAACATTGGTTAAGCACCTATTGTGTGCCAGGAACTGTACCAGCTACTTGGGACAGACAAAAAATGGAATAGCCTGTGTTCAATGAGTTTGTATTCTATTGTTTGTCAAAATGATTCTTTCTCACTGGAATTCTTTAATTTGTCATTAGTTAATGACTTTAATTGGGCAGCTAGGTGGTACCACAGTGCACAGAGCACTGAACCAGGAATCAAGAAAACTCATTTTCCTGAGTTTGAATCCAGTCTCAGATATTTACTAGCTGTGTGACTCTGGACAAGTCACTTAACCCTGTTTGCCTCAGTTTTCTCTTCTATAAAATGAGCCAGAGGAAAAAAGTAGCAAGCCACTTCGGCATCTTTGTATATATTGTATACATAAGCTTCTAAAAGTTCGTTGGTGTCCAAGCTTGTCTGTTGATACAGAACCTCTGACCAACTTTGTGTCAAAAGCTCTTGAAGGCAGTTTCATCTCTCTAGTTAGACCACAATTGATCTTTCTTAACCCAGTCATCCAGCTCAGATGTCTGTTGTGTTTTTTCCCCACAAAACCTCTCTGTCCTTGTGATAATATAGAAACAGAAAGGAAAGTTACATGCTAACTTGCTTTAAAGTCCAATTCTATGAGATGATTCAATCCTCAATTGGAAGGGACCTCAGAGGACATTTACTTCAACACATGCCTGGCGAAGCACCCATCTCCTCTAGAACTTTCTCAACCAGTGGACACAGATTTCCACATCATGGCCATTACAATCAGAATTGGTCATTTTTGGATCTCCATCGACCTTGTTTTTAACTCATGTGTTCTGATCAATATATTAAATTTCTATTGCCTGGTCACCTAGCAACCATCACTAAGACAGAATTAAACATCACAGCTCTTGTCTGGCAAAGGACTCAGGTTGGAGTTGGAATAATCTGAGGTTGGAGTAGAACGTATCTTAAAAACACACTTAAACAGAACAAAACAAGATATCAAATGGTTTCTCCACAGAGGCACATTTATTATTACATTTCCCGGGACCCAAAGCAGTTCCCTCCCTCATCGCTCTTCAGTGTGCTGCCTATTAAGTAACCGCTAAATTAATTATGGGACCTAATGAGTTAGCTGATACAATTTAGTGGCTGTGGGGGAATTTATAGTCACAGAATAAGAGATGGAGAGACTTTAGCCATTATCTGGTACAACCCACTCATTTTATAGAAGAAGGAGCAGGGTCAGAGATAGGAAGTGATTCACTTAGAGTCACATTGGGCAGAGCCAGTATTAGAACCCAAGTCCTTGGACTTCAAATCTAGTTCTCCTTCTTTTGTGCCACAATCTCTTGGATATGTGTGAGACAGAAAGCAAGATGAGAGACACAGAGAGATAGAAATGTGTGTGTGTGTGTGTGTGTGTGTGTGTGTGTGTGTGTGTGTGTGTATTTGTCTTAACCTGGGATTTTACAGGTATGGGGAATTCTCAGTATGGAATCTCCCTCCAGTGATGCCATTGGGTAATTCTGGGTTTCCCAAAGTCCTACTAGTTGTCTAGGGGCTTCCGGGGCTCAGAGGTTAAGTGACTTGGCTGTGGTGATACACAGCCAGTATGTCTCAGAGAGGACTTGAACTTTCCCATCTCCAAGTGTGGCCCACTATTCACTACACCGCTTCTCATTATGTGTATAAACTTGTATATTATATAATCCACATTGCTAAATGCTTAGAAATAGAAAATGCTGTAATTTATCCTAAGGTCAGAGGATAATAAAATGAGAGCAGGGAGGGCCTTCAGCTCTCATCTAGGCCAAATTCCTCATTTTATATAGGAAGAAACTGGAAGTCAAGTGAGCTGCCCAAAGTAATGTTGATACATTGATGGATCTGCAATGTCATCATGGCATTCTCTGCAGGCATACAGATGGTGATCCATTCATGTCTGCCCATAATGTGTGGATCACAGCTCTTGTCATCACTGCATTCTCTGCAACCATGCAGATGGCGATCCATTCATGTCTGCCCGTAATGTGAGCCTCCAGTCCATGCCCTGGCATAGATCTCTTGTATGATTCCATCCATTGTGCTGGGCAGGACGGGGGGGCAATTCTTGTTGATCAGCTGACATTGTATGCATGATAATGGGCCCAAAGTAGTAACATAACACAACTGGGATTCTAGTCCAAGCTTTTAAACTTCTGATATAGAGTTTTCTTCCCTTTTGGAAAAATGCCACCCTTCAGAGTATAATTCTTTTTTCCAGTATTTGTTAAGGCTGTCGAGATTCTTTTGGGCATCCTCCTCAGGAACATACTTTTTAAGGACTTATGACGAGATACAGAATGAACGCCGTTTTCCTACTAAGTGGGTACATGGATAATTTCGGTCCATATATGTACATTGTTGTTTTTCAGTCCTTTTCCAGTCATGTTTGACTCTTTGTTATGCCTCGTGGGGTTTTCTTGGTGAAGATACTGTAGTGGTTGGCCATTTCTACGTCCAGTTCATTTGACAGATGAAGAAACTGAGCCAAACAGGTTTTAGTGATTTGCCCAAGGTCAAACAGCTAGTAAGTGTCTGGGGCCAGCCAGATTTGAACTCAAGAAGATGAGTTTCCCAGACTCCAGGCCCTGCACTCTATCCACGGTGTCACCGAGCTGCCCATATACGTATGTACATACAAACAAATATAAGAAAACATAGAAAGTCCCTTATGGGACTTGCCTTGGACAAGTTACTTAACCTCTCTGGGCCTCAGTTTCCTCATCTGTAATAGCAATAATATCAGACATGTAAATAATGTTTTAAGGTTTGAAAAGTGCTTTGTAAACATTATCTCATTTGATCCTTACAACAACTCTGTGAGGTAGGTGCTATTGTTACCTCTATTTAACAAATGAGGAAACTGAGGCCCGGAACGCAATGTTAAGGTGGCCTAGGGTCCCACAGCTCTTCCTACTCTAGGCCTATGATTCTCTGATCTTGAAGCATAAAGATTTTTTCCTGAAATCCCTGAAACATCTCTCCCTACATCTGGACTTGTGAGGATAGAGGAGAAGGCTGAGAGTGGCAATAGAAATCATATTTTGATTTTGAATAAATCAGATGGAGTGAATTTTGTTGGGTTGTTTCATTTGTGTCCAGCTCCTCATGAAGCCACTTAGAGTTTTCTTGGTAGAGATGCTAGTGTCTGCTCTTTCCTTCTCTAGTTCATTTTACAGATGAGGAAACTGAAGCAAACAGGGTGAAGTGACTTGCCCAGGGTCACACAGATATTAAGTGTTTGAGGCTAGATTTGAACTCAGGAAGATGAGTCTTCCTGCTCTATGTATTATGGTACCACCTAGTAAGTTAAGGTTAAAAAATAAAACAGATCTGTCAATTTCTTCAGAACAAATTCATAGCTATCTCAAAGTTCATGAACAGCTGTTCCCTGGAAGAGGGAATAGACTTAAGATCATAGACTTAGAGATGGAAGAATCCTTAGAGGTTCCCCAGTCCAACCCCTTTATTTGACATATGAGGAAACTGAGACTCATCAAAGTGAGTGACTTGGCCCGAGGTCATGTAGCTAGAAGTGACCATCTAGGACTCTGTGCATTCCACCATGCTGCCTTCTCTTTGACCTCAGTTTGCAGGGTTGGGAACAATGGGTGATCATTGCAGAGAGGCAAATTTAGACTTGATGGAAGGAAGAACTTCTTAAAAAGTCTTAATGGATTATTCAAAAGTGGATTGGGTTGCCTTGGGAGGTCATTATTTCATAGGATCATAGCTCCAAATTTGGAAGGGACTTCAGAGTACCATCCAATCTAATCTCATTTTACAGATGAGGAAACTGAGACCTCATGGAGTTAGATGACTTGGTGAGGGTTATATAGGCAGCAAGTAGCAGACAGTGGGTTCCTTTTCAGTGTAGAATATAAAATCCAGGCTCAGCAACATGTTTGTCAGGGATGTTGTGTGTTGAGACACATTTTAGACTAGATGGTCTACCCCACCGCTGATAAACTGTGGAAATGAGCCAACAGGAATAAGCTAAGAGGGACCTATTGGGAAGATGGGGAAGATAGCCTCTGGAAAATAGGCAAAACCATGGGGGGGGGGGTAGGAACATGCCTGAGGGCCTGTGTAGATGTTCCAGTGGTGGTTATCTGAGAAGCCCCTGATAGAAGGAGAATAAGGCACAACTTGAAGTCAGCCAGCTTTAATGCACTTCCCTGCCTGCCTGTGTTGGGGTAAAAGCCGTCTAGACAGCAAATGTGTTTTTCTGCAAATGTTTTCTAGTTGGACCTTGGCCAGAGTGGAAATACCTTACCTACTCAGACTTGCTGAAGATGTGTTTGGTGAGATGGACTCTTTATTCAGGAGAAAAAGATAGTAGTACACCAGGGAAGCCACAGAATATTTCCTAGATACAAAAGGGCTAAGGCTTGGGTCACCAGGGTTCAATCAATGGTTGTTCCAAACCTTCTCATCTCTTCTCATGCACCTGTGCATCTCACCTAAGTCAGTCTGCTTTCCTTCCCTTTGCCAAGGCCAAGCTCTCTACATTTACCTTGGATATAATGCCCTCTCTTCTTCTCCAGTAGATTGCTCCCACTCTCATCTCCACATTATTTCTCTAATTTTAATTCTCTCTCAATCTACTGGTTACTTCCCCATTAACTAAAAAAATACCCATGTCTTCTCAGCCCTTGTTAAAAAACCCAACATTTGTGCATCTCACCATCTCTACTTGCTATCAGCTATACCCCTTGAGAAAGCCATTTACATGGAGTGTCTTTACTTTCCGTCTTTTCAGTCTTTTCTAAGCTTTCTGTAGTCTGTCTTCTGACTCCATCATGCAGTTGATTCAATATTCTCCCTTAAGTTACTAATGATCTCTTAATCACCAAAGTGGTCTTCTCTCAGTCTGCATCCTTCTTGACCTCTCTGCAACTTTTGACACCATTGGCCACTTTCTCCTCCAGGGTATTCTTTCATGGGTGGGTTGTTGTGACAGTTTCTAATTTCTTCTCTGCTTACTCTTTCTCACTCTCCTTTGCTGGATCTTCATCCAGGTCAGCCAGACTCACTAAAGCTGTATGTCACCCAAGGCCCTGTCCTTATCTCTTGTGATCTCATGAGATCATCACCAGTCATCTTGACTTTTGTCTTGACACTGGACTGGGATGACTATGCAGGCTGGAGGCTGATGACTTTGCATAGCTTTGCCTCACTTAAATTCAATTCCTGCATAAGTTAAGACATGACCCTCCTGGTGCCATTGGTCCTCTTTGAGAATGAAGGATGAGCAGCAATAACAATATGTGATCTCATAAGCTCCCCTGGGTTCAATTATTATCTTTATGCAAACGATTACCAGACACACACACACACACACACACACACACACACACACACACACGCGCGCACACACACACACACACACACGCGCACACACACGCGCGCACACACACACAGCCCTTATCTGTGCTAAGTTCATCTCACATTATCCCCTGCTTTTTGGGCACCTGGAACTAAAAATCTGGCAGGTGTATCCTACTCAAGACCTCTAAAACAAAACTCGCTGTCTTCTTCCCCAAATCTCTCCTTGTCTGAATCCCCTTAATACTGTTGAAGGCACCGCCATCTTCCCAGTTACTCAGACTCAAACATTAATGTCATCCATGACTTCTCACTTGCACCCAGTCCCCATGTCTAATTTGTTCAGAAATCTTATTTCCACTTTGACAATCTCTCATATGTGTTCCCTTCTCTTTGTTCTCATGGCCATCACTCTAGTATAGGCCCTCATCCCCTCTTGCCTTGATTATTGCAGTAGTTAGACTCCCTGTGGTTAGTGGTTAGACCCCCTGATTTGTCTCCTATCACTCTAATCCATCCTCCACTCAGCTGCCAAAGTGATTTTCCTGAAGCACTGGTCTGACCATGTCACTCCTCTATCCAATGAACTCTAGTGGCTCCCTAGTATTGCCATAATCAAACATCCAGTCCTCTGTCCAGCATTTAAAGCTCTTCACAATGTGTTCCCTTTCTTACCTTTTCTTACACTTCACTTCTCTTCATGAGCTCTACGCTATAGCTACAATGACTCTCTTGCTGCTCCTGGCACATAACATTTTCTCTCTGAACTCTGTGCCATGTCCCAGGCTGTCCCCTTGGAGAGACACTCTCCCTTTTCCCCTCAAGGGCTGGGACTGTTTTGGCATTTATTTGTGTCTGCATGAGCAGTGTGCCTGGCCAAAAGTATGTACTTAACAAATACTTGTACGCTGACAACAGAGGACGAGATGGATAGTGTCATAGAAGCAATGGACATGAGCTTGGGCAGAATTAAGGACATGGTGGAGGACAGAAGGGCCTGGCTGCTATGGTCCATGGGGTCACAGAGGGTTGGACTGGACTGGAGGACTGAACAACAACAAAACTGACTTACCACATCAGATCACCATGAAGCCAAGCTCCAGTTTTATTTGGGTAAAGATTTATGAAGTGACTTCTATGCCAAGCACCACACCAGGAGGTGAGGGAAGGAGAAAGTTCAAATAAATCTCTGTCCCTGCCCTCATGCATTCTATTCCCCAGCTAAACTGGCTGCTTCTCTGGCAGTTTTCTGCATTGGACATTCTATTTGCCATTTTGGTGCCTTTGCAAGGTTGTTCCACATGCTCCTCTCTGAATCCTTTCCTCCCTTCAAGGCTTACCTTAGATGCTACTTCCTACTAGAGACCTCTCTGAATTTCTTTAGATGTTAGTTCCTATACCTTCACAGTGAAATCCATCTCTCTCTCTCTCTCTCTCTCTCTCTCCCTCCCTATCTATCTGGCATTTATTTAGCCTTCTCTCCACAGCCCCACTCTCTGACCATCTTCTCTCCATCAGAAACTTGTACTCTACCAATGGAAGCTTCCAGCTTTGATACATGAGCTTTTTGAATTATCTTGTTGGAAACCAGGGCCTTAGAATGTTTTCTGTGTCTCCTCATGTCCCAGTGCAGTGAAAGTTTCCAGTAGCCCTTTACGTGTTGTCTTCTTGCATTAGAATGTAAACTCCTTGAGTGTAGGGATGGTTTTATCTGTATTGGTATCCTAAGCACTTAGGAGAGTGCCTGGTATATAGTAAATGCTTAATAAATACACACTCTCTCTTTCTCTCTCTCTTCTTCCCCCTTCTCTCCCCCCTTCTCTCTCTCTCTCTCTCTCTCTCTCTCTCTCTCTCTCTCTCTCTCTCTCTCTCTTCTTCTTCTTCCTCCTCCTCCTCCTCTCCTCCTCCTTCTCTCCTCCTCCTCTCTCTCTCTCTCTCTCTCTCTCTCTCTCTCTCTCTCTCTCTGTCTTATCTACGTATATCTGTGGGAGGCAGGGTAGAATGGCAACCCATTCCATTTTGTGAGTTTTGTGAAGGTTTTCCCCTTATGTCAACCCCAAACCTGTGTCTTTGCAGCTCCCACCCTGATCCCAGTTCTGTCCTCAGGGATGAAGAAGAACAACCTCAATCTTTCTTTGACATTATGGCCCTTCATTTATCAGTTGTGCTCTTCAGGTTTGGGATTCCAAGCACCCCTCTCCCCTCTGGGATGAATGGCTCATTTAGAGCCCAGCTACCAAGATCTGATGGCCCTCAGATCTTAGAAAGACAAAGGGATGCCTAGTGGATAGTGTACTTAATTCCCTGGGCTACCTGGATATTAGGAAAAAACAGCCCATACTTGGGAGGATATGTGGCAGAGTTGCATGGATGGGATAGCCATGGGTGGATTGGGATAAAACCAAGGATTCCATTTGAATATTTGAAACTAAGGGTGCTGGAGATTGGATTTAGATCTAAATGTCCTGGACTGAAAGCTCAGCTCTGACACGTCATACCTGTGTTATTTTGGCAAGTCATAACTTAAAACAACAACAAAGAGAGGGTGCTGGAACTTCCAGCATGCCAATTCTCCCAATGTCCAATCAGACTTAACAGGATTCTTTTAGAAATCAGGGCCTGAAGTCACAAATGTTCAGATCTCCACTTGTTCCTGTTTCCTCTGTCTGTTTCCTCCTTTCCCTACCTTAGCCTGAAAGGGGCTCCATCTAACCTCCCTGTGTCACCTGAAAATAGTTGTCATGTCAGAATCACCAAGCCTGAGACCTGGAAGGAGTCATAGCAGTCACCTTCTCCAAGTCCTGTATGAAAGGAATCTCCACTATGATATACTCGACACGTTGTCATCGAGCCACTGCTTAAAGATCTTTAAGGAGGGAGAATCCATTGCTTCAAAAGTGGCCCATCCCACTTGGGAACATCTCAAATTGTTGGCTAATTTTTCCTTACATCCAGTCCAAGTTTGCCTCTTTTGTACCTCCCACCCATGGCTTCTACTTCTATCCTCTGGGGCCAAAGAGAGTAAGGCTGACCCCTTCCCCATGTGACAGCCTATTGAATATTGGTTAGGGGCTGTCTCTTCTGCAGAAGCCTGGAGTTCCCATCTTGCCTTTGGGGACTTTTACAGAACCAGGATCTTTGCACAGTCAGTTGTTTTTCTTTCTTTTTTGAACTAGTGGTTGGTTGATAGGTGCTTAATAAATGCTAGTTGACTGACCTCATGACCTTGCCAATCTACATTTTCTTCTTCTGTAAAATGGGGATAATAATGTTCATTCAGCCTTGACTGAGAGAATGAATTCTCTCTGAATGTACCTTCTCTTTCTTGGTGACACCATCAACGAAAGGTAAACTTTTGTCTTATCCTGAACTGAAAGAAGTCTCCACTTCACTTCTTGGCCATTCCTAGACCATGCAGCCACTCACAGATCTTCGTCTGCCTGCCCTCTCTTTCTAACGCTACTTGATGAGTTACCTCCTCTCACTGGAATATGGAGAGGATGTAGAACTAAAAATTAAATGAAATCGAATTTGAAAAAAGAATATAAATGCCTTAAGGGCACAGACTATGATGCTTTCTTGTACTTGCGTCCCCAGAGCTGAGCCCATGTCCCTTCTGGGGTGGTTGACTCAAATGAGAGGTGGTGCAATAGATAGAGTGATGGGGCTGAAGTCAGGGAGAGTCATATTTGTGAGTTCAAATCTAGCCTCAGACATTTATTAACTGCATGACCTTGGGCAAGTCACTTAGTCCTATTTGCCTCACTTTCCTCATTTATAAAATGAGCTGGAGAAGGAAATGGCAAACAACTCCAGCATCTTTGCCAAGCCTGGAACATAGGAAGCCCTTAGTCAATGTCCTGTTTTCTTCACTCATTCATTGAGTGCTTGGGATTCCAAGCACCCCATTGGGTTTATTATCATCCCTATGCAGATAGATGACATACAGCCACAAATATCCAGTCATTGTCTCTCCCCTGAATTTCAGTCTCATATTATAATGTAGGGGAGTGAGATGAAAAGTGATAACCCACATAGAGATAGCTTTGAATAAACTGTGTTGCTACTTACAAGGGGAGGAGGAGAACAATATCATTGTATGGCCTTTGTGCCCTGAGTGGGCAACCAGAAGCAGAGGGGTTATAATTACATTCTGGTGGAAGGACAGCTAGGTGGCACAGTGGATAGAATGCCAGCCCTGGAGTCAGGAAGACTCACCTTCCTGACTGGTCTGAGACACTTACTAGCTGTGTGACCCTGGGCAAGTCACAACCTCATTTGCTTTAGTTTTCTCATCTGTAAAATGAGCTGGAGGAGGAAATGACAAACCACTTCAGTATCTTTGCCAAGAAAACCCCAAATGGGGTCACAAAGAGTTGGGCATGACTGAAATTACTGAATAATAACAACAAGAATTCATGCTCTTGTGGAAGGCCCAGACCCTTCAGGGCTCAAACTTATATATAGCTCGAGACAAAGAGCCAGCATCATACCAAAGACAGGGTATTTTCTAAATTGCCTAATAAGGTGTGAGGACTGGGGGCAGAGCTGTAGAGAATTTAACTCCAATCGTGCCAGTCCAGCAAGAGACCAAAAGGACTAATTATCAGTCTCTGGGATTATTAGCTGTGACATATTGGCACCCTTGTTTTTCCTTGTCACAGGGGTTAGGGCTATATCAGTCAAACCACTGTTAACTGGTCAACACATCTCCAACCTACTTGATATTTTAAAACTGGATGTCCCACAGTTATCTCAAATGCAACACGTCCAAAACAGTTCATTATCTTTCCCTTCAAAATCTGGCCCTCTTCTAAATATCCCTAGTTTTACTAAGGAAACCTCTATCCTTCTGGTTCCCTAGGTGTGTAACCTTGGTGTTATTCATGACTCTTCACTGTCCCTCATCCCATACAGCCAATCAGTTGCTCAGTCTTTCTGGTTCTACATCCACAATCTCTCATGTTCTCCCATTCTCTCCACTCTAACAGCCACCATTCTAATTCAGGACCTCATCACCGCTGCATGGATTTCTACAAAACCCTCCTAATTGGTCCCCCTGCCTCAAGTTTCTCCCCACTCCAACCCATCCTTCTTACAACTGCCAAGGTGATTTTAATTAACTAGAAGTCTGACCACTGGTTAATAAAGCCCAGTGGCTTTCTGTTGCCTTTAGAATTAAATGTAAAATTTTGTTTACTTTGTAAAGCCCTTCACAATCTGGTCCCAGCCTAGCTTTCCAGCCTCACTGGACATTACTCTCTTTATACTCTATTGTGTATCTCATATCTCCGTACCTTTCTACTCCCATGCTTGGATTGCCTTCCCGCTTACCTGTTGTCTCAAAGAAGCCCTTGTTTCTATCAAAAGTCTGCGTCTATATGAAACCTTTCCAGAGCCCCCAGCTGCCAATGCCTCTTTTCCATTCACTTTGCATTTACTTTGTATTTTTTGTATATACTTACTATGTGGTGTTATTTCTCAAAATGGAAGCACGCTTTTGACTGTGACACCAGCTACCTCTGAGAAGTGAGTGTCATCCAAGCAGAAGCAGTTTGGAAAAAACCAAGAAGGTGGAAGAAGGAATGTTACATGTGGAGAATGGCAGGGAGATCAGTTTGGCTGAGACATAGACTTTGAGAGGAGTTATAGGGAATAATTCTGGAAAGGTAGGTAGGAGTCAGACTGTGAAGGACTTTCCTTGCCAAAGGGAAGAGTTTGTATAAAGTCTCATTTTCAGTGAGACGCAATGTGGTGTAGTTGATGACCTTGGTTCAATTCCATATTTGCTGGTACGCTGACAAATATCACAGATCCAGATTTAAAAAAATGCATGTCCCTTCTGGGGTGGTTGAAAGACTCAAATGAGAGGTGGTGCAGTGGATACAGTGATGGGGCTGAAGTCAGGGAGACTCATATTTGTGAGTTCAAATCTAGCCTCAGACATTTATTAGCTGCATGACCTTGGGCAAGTCACTTAATCCTATTTGCCTCACTTTCCTCATTTATAAAATGAGCTAGAGAAGGAAATGGCAAACCACTCCAGCATCTTTGCTAAGAAAACCCTAAATGGGGTCATTAAGAGTTGGGCATGACTGAAACAACTGAACACATAAGGAGCTTTGCAAACCTCAAAGGCTACATATATGTAAAGTACTATCATTAATGAAATGGGGAAAATATTATGTATATTATCATAGTACTGACTTCCCAAGGTTATTGTGAGAGTCAAAAGAGACCATGTAGGCTATGTACTTTGCTAACCTTCAAGAGTTTGGTAAGTACCAGAAATGGCTGCTGTTTTCCCCAGTACTAACCTTGTAGGAACATGGAGGGTCATTCATGCTGATGGGGGCAGAAAGAATGAAAATATTACCTGAAACTCTTTGATCCTCCTTGACAGCGCTCATCTTCCTTATCAATTCTTAGAATGAGAAATGAAAAGGAGAATGGACTCAGCTTCTCCTTCCCTCTCTTCCCCAAGACCATTTTTAAACAAGTAGCAATAAATTATAATGATTTATATTTACATCTAACCTTGATAGGGAACATGTTGGCATAATGGATGGAGTATCTGGAATACCTGGGCTCAAGTCTGGCTTTTGAGTCTGAGTAAGTACCTTAACTTCCCAGGGACCCCAGGCAATTATCTAAGCCTATTTATTATCAAACCATTGCTGATCTACATTGGTGGAGAGTTTCCATATTGAAGTTTCCCCACTTTGACAAAATCACAGCTGTTCACCCTATCCAACCCCTGTTTTATGTAATAGATGATTAACTGGACCCCTATTTTATTGGACTCCTATTTTGTTCTGATAAGTATTAATCAGTTTGATACGATTCCATAGGGGTGATATTAGGCCCCAGAGCTGTGAACTGCATATTGTAAGTTCACTTGCTTAGTCATAGGAAGATAACTAGAGGACCTCCATCCTTCTTTTTCCTTGTTTCAGTGACTAAGCCCAGAGTGGTGGGAGTTACTCAATTACATGGAAAGTCCCCCAGCTATTTTTGTTGCCCCTCTGTCCCTCATTATACCCCCAAACATAAGGAGATGACGATGAGCACTTGACCAGTAAGTGGCCATGGGTGTGCTCATCAGGCCCCCCCAAAAAGATAGGTCTGTTGAGGTCTGCTCATTAGCCCATTTGTTAACCAATGGGATTGTGTATTTTGTGTAGACCCTCCTGGAGGGAAAAGGGCAAGGCCTATCAAGCAATGAGATTTTGCATTTTTAATTTGCTTCATCTGTATTGTCTAGTTATCAAGCACTATAAAACTAAGGCCTTGGAGGAAGGGGGCATCTCAGATCATGAGGAAAATCTGAGGTCCACTTCATCAGGGAGGGGTATGGGACCTTTAATAAAGTGCCATTGACCCAGAGCTCTGCCTCAACAGTTTTTCTTACAGATTGGACACTTTTGGAATTTCCACACATGTAACACCTGAAAGTTTGCAAAGCACTTTCTTTGTGATAATTTTGTCAACTAGGTAGTCAAATATTTTTGTCCCTATTCTAAATATGAAGGAACCGAGACTTAGAGTTGTCCAATCTTAAGTTAGTGTGTTAGTAAGAACTAGTATTTGAATCCAGATCTTCTGACTAGCTGGTGGCTTTCCCATGAGACCATGCATGTAATATAAGATGGAAGGAAGTCAAAGATGCTGCTTTCAGACTTTACAAGCCACCTCAAGTTCACACATTCTTTTTGGGAAATATATTTCTTAACCCATTGTGATGTTTCATACCTTGTAGGGCTCTAGCTCCTACTTGGCCCCTGGGCTCCTTCTTTTTCTTGGGAGAAGCACTGCCAGGGAATGTATTGAGTGGTTAACTTGAAATTGTGAAGGTCTGGGTTCAAATCTTGCCTAAGATACTTATCATCAATATGACCACGAGAAAACCTCTCTGAGCCTCAGTTTCCTCATCTGTAACAAGGAAATAATAAAAACTCCTTCCTCCCAGGGTGGCTGTGAGCACCAAAGGAGATGATATATTTAAAATGCCTTGCAATTCTTATTTTACTGTGCAAATGTGTGAGTTGTTATTTGGTCAGATTAGAGAACTGAAGATGACAAAAAATTAAAGATGGTGGAACCCTGGACTGCTCTCTCTCAATTTCCTGAAATCTAATTCTTTGAGGACATAAAACTACATAACAAACTACAATTGTAAGGCAAAGCAAAATGTATTTATTAATAACTTACTATGTTCCAGGACCTGTACTAAGCATAATTAATGGAATTGTAGCTTCAGACCTTGAAGGAACCTCAGAGGGTATCTGGTACCACCCCTTCATTTTACAGACACCTGGAGTGTTGAAGTAACTGACACAAGGTTATATAGATAGTAAGATAGAAATTGAACCCATAGCCCTTGACTTCAAATTCAGAAGTCTTCATTCTCAAATTCAAGGTATAAAATATGTCTCTACCATTGCTACAGATACTGGTGACTCTAGCTTTGATAATTAGGATAGTGAGGGGCCCTGAGTTCATACTATTTGAAGATCAACTGAATGGATTGGAGATTAGAGGGTTGTAAATTCAGAGCTGGGAGGGACCTCGGAGTCTATCCAGTCCAACGTTGTTCATTTTGTAGACAAGTAAACACACTCAGGGAGATTCATGTCTTGGCTTCAGGCAAGAAGATTAGAAAGGAGGGGAATAGGGAATGATAGCTGCAGAGGTTATCATCTGGAATAAGGCATAGACTTATTCTTTTTGTCAGTAGAATTAAGGGCAATGGGTAGAAAGTGCAAAGAGGGTAATTTAGATAGAGCTGTCTTAAGAGTCCTAAGGCTGCCTTGAGAATTAGTGGGTTCCCTTCATTGGAAGTTTTCCAGCAAAGACTGGATGATTAATTTATGTATATATTCTAATGGAGAGCTATTTTCTGGCATGAATTAAACTAAGTGACCATTAGTGTCTCTTCCATCTCTGAAATTATGTGAATCTTCAAAGTAGAATACTATTTTGACTCCTGAAATACAAAACCATCTTTAACTGGACAAGATTCCTTTAATACCCAGAGAGTTCCAGGGCCAACCATGTCAGTTTCTTATATCAAAAGAACTTCCCTCTTTGGTGTTATCCATGGTCCTGGCATTACTTCAGTCTTTGACTACCCTTACCACTAAATCTTCTGAAGTAGAGAGATCATGGACTCTCAACCTGGGGTGCACAGACCATTCATGGGCAAATTTCAGGGAGTCTGTGTACTTGGGTGGGGAAAATACATGTATATTTTCAGTAACCTCTACCTAGAACTTAGTATTTCTTTCAATTGTGAATTAAAAACAAATAATTTTTTCTGAAGAGGAGACCATAGGTTTCACCAGAATGCCAGAAGGATCAATAACAGAAAAAGGTAAAGGGCCCTTACATAGTCTCTCTATCTTATTCCTAGCCACATACTCTCCCTTTGACCCCTCTGACCTTTTGACGGCCCAACATTGCTTATTAGTTGGTTCTTTGACTTCCTCCTCAGATCTCTCTACCCATCTAGCTATGACCTGGCACATGATAGGTGCTCAATAAATGCTTATTAACTGATTGACTCCTTCCCTTGCTACCCTGGTAAAGCATTCTGTTTTTGAACATAACCAGCAAACGTCTTTCTTTTGCTGGCATCTACCACAGTGGCTGGTACACAGTGGGTGCTTAATAAGTGTTTGTGAGTAGATTGAATTTTCGCAACAGTAATGTGATTCACTAAAGCATTATAGAATTTAAGGAAAGACATTTAAAATATTTTATTAGAGGACACATTTCAATATTGAACAAGACATAAATATATTGCCTGTATTTATAGGAGTGTAAATGCTTATCATTTGAACTACATTGTTGAAACAAATAGAACAACTCCCTTAAAACATGAATGAATTGCATGGTCCACAAAGTACATCTCCCCCCAATAATTTATTTGTCTGCTTATTAATTAATCTATACATTCATTTAATTCAAGAAAAATGACCAGCATGATTTTTTCAATGTATTAAAGAAATGAGTTTATAAAAATGGCACGTGGAAAATTCAGAAACAGCATAGTTCAAAGATAGTCCATTCCATGAGAGTAAAATGTCTTAGAAGCCATTTTCAGCTTGGGTGTCAATGCAAAATACTGCAGCTGATTCAAGTATACAGACGTTTTTGCAAGGCAGGATGCAAGTCAAGCTCATGGACAGACCTATCAGGCACATGAGCATTCTGTCTGTGACAGCAAATACAACACAACCCACATTGCCACAATATTAGGAAAGATATACATATATATATATATTTCACAAAATATAAAGATCAAAAGGTACCATCCACTCAAGATATCATGTACAGAGGTGATCAAATACCCAAAGCTAAAGAGGGCCAGGTTGAATCACATATGGCTGGTATGTTGGTGGAAATTTCACAGAGAATGGGGGTGATGTCAGTGGTGGTGGGGCTCATTTAGCTCATTCATGTTAAGGGTTGTGTGGGAAACCACTCTATCTGGTGGGCAGCCCCACTCCTCACCTATTTATTCTGATTATGACATGGAGCTCGTATCCTGGGTAACTTTTATTAGAAAAGAAGCAGAAGAGAGGCAGCCAGCTGGGACATGTGCTCAGATTCATGCTTCAAGGAGGACTGTGGCATGCTATTGAACCAGAGCCTTAATGTCACAGGGATATAATGAATCTTTACTCGGGGTGGACCACATATCATGCCAGGAAGAGTAAGCAAAAGCCTATCAGTTCAGTTGCTAGCTGATAATACTAAAAACCTTTCACTAAGCATTTCTTTTGAAGTATTACACAGGACTTGTGACTGCTTTCCCACCTCATAAGCCATCGTTCTCACCTTGGTAAACCCTCTTGACATAACAGGCTGAACATCATTCAACTTTCAGTGCCAAAGTTTAAGCACTTCTTGAGAAACATAGAGATTTAATTGTTACCACAGCCAGCATTTAAAAAAATTGATTTAAAAACACACCACCCATTTCTCTCTTTTGGAAAGCCCTTCTCACTTACTGTAGTTTAAAAAAATAACACTGCATTTTAGACAACACTGGATTGTTAATGCCTTACAAAGCCTTTGCTCACAGCTATGGATTAGTTGCCTCACACACAGTGAAAGTTTTATTTACATGATGAGTGATCAGCAAAAAAAACTGAATTCCTTTTTTTTCTGTCTAAAGACAAATGAAAAAGAAAGGGTTCTGAGGCCCAGTTTTTCCAGTGGCATAAACTAGAGGGGCCCAGGTTTTTCATCCACTGGCCCTTTAAAGGTTCAGCCTTGGGTAAAAGGTAAAGGGGAAAAGAAGGGAGAGATGTGTGGGCTTAGGGGTAGAACTAGTGATAGAACTAGTTTACTGTGCCAAGTCCTGGGATGCAGAGAGAGCCTTCTGTCATGACAGTTTTCCTTGACAGGGACTGGGGTTTCTGTGGTTGCATTTTCTGTATCTGTGAATTTTGTTCTTTCTTTCTTTGGTGATGTGGCAGTGGAGGGGTATTGAGGAACATGGTAGTTAGAAAGTTAGAATCTGGGTGGTGGGAAGGAAAGTGGTGTAACCATGAGAACACAACACAGAGAGAGATTGTTACACTGAGTTGGGTCTCCAAGAATGTGAACAATTGGATCCTGAAACCTGTTCTTGGCTTTTGCATGTTTGTTTTTGCAAGTGCTCATTAATTCATTCACTTAGACATGGGCCAGAAGGCAGATCAGGACAATGGACATGGGATGGGACCCAAAGCAAAGTTTCTTTTAAAAAGAGAGCCTTCACTTGAAAGTCAGATGGCATGTAGACTCAGAGCTGGAAGGGACCACAGAGTACATTGAGCCAAACCCCCTCATTTTAGAGTTGAGCAGAACAAGGCTCCTTGAGGTTGACAGAGCCTCCGGTCACAGAATTAGTGATCAGCCAAGCCAAGAAACCCCTCTTTTTACCCTACCACATTGCATCTCTTGATCCAATTTGCTTAACAAGCATTTTAAGCACCTACTGAGTGCGTGCAGAACACTGTCCTAGGACTAGGGGAGATACAGAGTTTAGATTCAGTTAAATTCAATACATAATTCAATTAAACATCTACCATGTATGAGACACTGTACTAGACTCTGGAGGTAACAAAGGCAAAAATGAAATAGTCCCTGCCCTCAAGGAGCTTACATCATACTGGGTGAAGACAAGAAGCATAAAGATAAATCAATTCAATATAACCACAAGTTTAGTACAACTGAAGAGGCTGGGAAAGGCGCAATATGAGCCTTGCTGTGAACTATTAGCCCCAAGAAGCATAGGTCAAGAGAGAGGGCATTCCAGGCATGGGGAAATGGCTGATACAAAGACCCAGAGGAAGGAAATGAAACATCATATATTGGGAACAGCAAATAAACTAGTTTTGCTGAAAAAATAATATCACTGAATCCCTTTTGCTCAAAATTGACAAATGAACGAACCCAATTTCATAGGGATATGTTCTTGACATGAGCTTGAGAAATCAATTAGCACCAGATGAGATTTCTGTCTTTTTTCCCCCATGATAGAGGAAGTGGGTTGCCTTTATTC
Source organism: Trichosurus vulpecula (assembly GCF_011100635.1). Taxonomy (NCBI): domain Eukaryota; kingdom Metazoa; phylum Chordata; class Mammalia; order Diprotodontia; family Phalangeridae; genus Trichosurus; species Trichosurus vulpecula. The sequence goes on along the minus strand of NC_050575.1, from coordinate 427,421,375 downwards.
TGAGATGATAGCTGTGCGATTTTAGGAAAGTTACTTGATCTTTCTAAGCTTCAATTCATCAGATGTAAAATGAGGAAGTTGGACAGGATAACCTCTGATATCTCTTCTCAATCTGAATCTCAGAGCCCACAAGTTATACCTGACTTTATGTAATAGGCATTTTCTTGTAAAGCTCTGCCTCTGCTTAACCTCACAGTGTCCCAGACAACTGAACTATAGTTGCAGTAGGGGTGCCAATCAGCTTTGGGAGAGTAAGTTTCCTTATGATATACCAATGAAATTACAGGTCTAGGAAAAATAAAAATATCTCTGTAAAAGGATTCCTTGTCACTTTTTTTGAGAGGTTGAGGAAATAAACTACTCTCAAAATTTACACTTTATGCTTAAGTTCACCACAAGGTACCAAATTATACTTTCGTTTACCATGAGCTAAACTAGAGGGAATCTAAGTGGAGCAAATATTTGTCCCTTTATAGAAACTGAAGAATCCTTTTCTGAAGTAGGCAATTCATATTCACATGATATAGACCAGCCCCGTCATTTATAATGGAAAAAACAAAGTGGATGAAAAATTGGCCAGATTACAACATCCCATTGGATGGGCAACCCACTGAGTCAGTACATTAGTGATCTATGTTGGCTGGTCATTTCAGGTGGATGATGATGTGGGCCCACAACAGAAGTACAGAGGAGAACTTGGGAAACTGTGCAGGGCTTTCAATGATAAGCAAAAGTTTTATGTTTTAATGCCAAGATAGTTTTGGAGATGTCGTATGGCTACAAATAATAGAAGACCATGATTTCAGAAGAATTACATAAAATCTCCCACTCTCTGATTCATCTGTGTTTTTCGGTTCAAATCTGGGTATACTGGTTTTTCTTAAGGTAAGGTAAATCTATATTCATTCAGGTCCAAAATCAAGCAATTCATCAGTATTCATTTATCAAGTACCTATCATATGCAAGGCACTGGAATCCTGAGGATACAAATACAAAGAATGAAGCAACCCTTACTCATGAGGGGCTTACATTCATAAGAGGATACAGTCATATTTCACTTTATATGTTTCTATATTATTAACATTCATAATTAATTACAGATCATAGATTTAGAGCTGGGGGGACTTTATAGATTATGTAGTCCAATATCCTCATTTTATAGACAAAGAAACTAAGACTTAGAGAGGGCGAAATGACCTTGCCAAAGTCTTTGGGCTCCCCAGCTTGTACTCTTATTTCTATGATTACCAAAAAGTTGAATTTTCTTATTTTTCATTTGTGCCAAACATTCTCAATAAAATCCCACAGCAGCTTTCTTCCTAGAAACCCCCAAAATGATTGATAGGGATAGAATATGTTCAGGCAAAGCTGAATTAGAACATGAACTCCATATCCAAAATTTACTTAGGGCCACTTAAACCAAGTTTAAGACCCGCAGCTAGGAACAGACTATATGGAAAGGGTTATGACAATAAGGTAAAATAGTCTAGGAATGTGACGGAATGGCCATAGTCAGACTGGTCATGATGGGCTAAAGCTTGGGGTATAACCATCCTCACATCATACCATTGCTTGTATAAATTCTGGAGCCAAGTAGTATAGTGAAGAGAGTGCTGGACCTGGAGTCAAGATGACTTGAATTCAAATCTTGCCTCAGACATTAACTGGTTGTGTGGTCCTGGACAAGTTACTCTCTGTGTCTTAGATTTCTCATCTATAAAAGGTGGGGTTTAGCTTGACGTCTTCTATGGTCTTAAAGTTCTAAATGTCTTCTAGTTCTAGATCTATGGTCCTATAGATCCTGTCTCAGATACATAATAAGTGCGTGACCCCAGTGACCATATGACCTCTCTGTGCCTCAGTTTTCTCATCTGTAAAATGAAAGAGTTGCACTTGATGGCCCCTATGATCCCCTTTATCTGCAAATCAATGATCCTATGATTTTATGATCTAGAAATCAAATGGAGAAACCCAAGGTTAGACCTGTGGTCTTAACACATGTAGCCTATAAGACTGTTCTCTGTTAGCTTGTGTTGATTTGACTCTGATTAGCTAGAGAGCCTCCAGAGGAAGGAAATCTAGATGGTGAAGGATCCAGGGTCCAAGCCACATGAGCATCACTTGAAGGAACTGGGGATGCTTAGATTGAGAAGAGAAGACCTGACAACTGTCTTCAAGTATTTTAAGAACTGTTAAGTTTCAGAAGGATTAGACTTTGCTTGGCTCCAGAGGGCAGAAATAGGAGCAGTGAGGAGAAGCTGCAGAGAGGAAGAACTTAGTTTGATATGAGGAAAATCAGAGATTTCTAAAAGTGATACGCCTCTCTCTCTCTCTCTCTCTCTCTCTCTCTCTCTCTCTCTCTCTCCGTCTCACTCTCTCTCTCTCTCTCTCTCTCTCTCTCTCTGTGTGTGTGTGTGTGTAGTATGTTCTTCCTCCCTGGAAGTCTTAGAGCAAGGGCTGGATGGCTATCTGTCAGGCATTCTTTTTCAGGTATGGATTGGACTTGGTGGCCATTGAAGTATTTTCTAACCTCAAAATTCAGTGATTCTGGGACTTAGATGGATACATTATAGTTGAAATAAATATTTTGGTTCTTTCTGATCCCTCACCACCACTGCTCCCCTGTCTCTGCCTGATCAGTCACAAAGTCATCTTTAAGCTGTATCTCCAATCCCCTCCTCTCCACTCCTGATGCCACCACTCTACTATAACACTCATTTTTTTTTTCTGGACTAGAAACTTAACCCTCTTTCTACAGTGTCTCCATGCCCTTATCCTTTGCATGATGTTTAAAATAATTTTCCTAATGTACATGATTGATCTTATCACTTTCTGGGTCAAAAACTTTACATGACTCTCCTTAGTTTATGGCATAAATATGAATTCCTTAGCTTGACATTCCAAACTTATTATAATCAGATTTTATCCCGTGTTCTCAGGTTTACCTCCCATGTCTCTCCTTCATGTCCTAGTAAAATTGGGGTGCTGGCTGTTCCTTGAACTTGCCTCTGGGGATTCCCCATGGCTGGACTAGTTTGCCCTCTTCATCTCTGCCTCTTAGAATCAATAACTGTCTTCTAGGCTCATCTAGGGTATCCCCGAAGCCTTCCCAGAACAATTCCTCCTGATGTTCTCTTCTTCAAATGCCTTATATTTTCTTCTCTGTCCATATGTTGCAGCAGGGCCATTTCCATGCCATAGTAGAATGCCATAGTAGGAGTGTTTCAGTCAATCAACAAGCATTTATTAAGCACTTACTCTGGGCAAGCCACTGATTAAGAAAGGCAAAAACAGGAAGGTCCCTATCCTCCAGGAGCCCACATCCTAATGGGGAAGACAACAATCAAATGATTGTGTTTCAGGTTGGTTTCTTTGCCTTGCCACCCTCAGTGCTTATCACAAAGCTTTGCCTCTAGTAGGCAATTAATAAAACTTAATGAATAAAAGAATGGTTATGAAGGTGATTGTGCTAATATACCAGAGAAATTAGCTATTTTGATGGAAGTAAAGAGGAGGAAATAGAGCAAAAGGGAAGGCAGGGCAGAACAGGAGAAGATTCTGTGAGGCTATAAAGAAGTGTGCTCAAAGAGTGCCCAATCACTGAATGTGGTGATAGATCAGTTTGGCATGCAGTAATATTGGAGATGTAGGGGAGAACTGGGAATTTCTGAAGAGTAAATGGGTTGTTTTACAGCCAAAGAAATATGGATATTGGCCTACAAATAGGAACTGACCCTTCAACCTTCTAGCTCAGTCACTAACCAGAGGGCCAAGATCTTCCCCTCTCTTGGCCTGAGTTTTGTCCTATTTAAAATGGGGTTATATTGTACCAAATCTGAGGTCCTTCTAAGCTCTGACATGTTGTGTTTCTATGAATCTCTATTTCTACTGCCCTTCTACCATGGACACCTTGCTCAAGTCACGTAATGCCTCAGTTTCTTCATTTGTAAAAGGACAAAAAATCAGCTACATGGCCTGCCTGTGAAGTCCCTGACAACTCTAGATCTGTATTCCTATGAACTAGGAAATACATGAAAATAATGAGCTCAGGGCAACAAAGATTTCTGCCTTTTCCTCTACTTTCACAGACCCAAATTTACCTAGTTTGTTCATTGTATTGTATTGCATTAAATTGTACTGGGTTTTTATGCTGTAATTGACTTGCACAATTTTAATGGCTAATTGATATTCCAGCACCCTAAGATAACGAGCCCATAGATTTAGAGCTAGAAGATAACTTAGTGGTCCTCCAGTGCATTGTCCTTATCTGAACTGAAACTGAACTTCGGAGAGTTTGCCCAAAGCCACACAGTAAGTAGCTGAGCTGAGGGTAGAATCCTGACATGCTGTCTTCCCAGCTAGCATTCCTTCCTCTGATCCATCTGTGGAACCTCTGTCTAGGTTCAAATCCTGGTTCTATCTCTTACTACATGTATGGCCTTGGGCCATCTAGGGGGAAGTCCCTTCGCCTTTAAGGTGAAGTTTCCTTAACTATAAATGATGATGTGAGCCTAGATGACTGCTGGGCTCTAAATTTATGAACTCATCATTGTTTCATTTCCCAGATACGGTCTACACTTAGTCTGGGACTCTTTCTTTTTTAGATTACTGTTAGATGTGCCTCGCTCTTTGTCTGTTCTAGTAACAATTCCCATTACTTGTCAACACTACACAAGATGAGCATCTGAAAGACTGACCATGCTATAATGAAAGAATTGTTTGTTTTTCCCACTCATCTCACCACTGGGCCTGGCTCTAAGAGGCAGAGAAAAAATAACCAAGCTGTCCTACTTTGAACAAATTCTGGCAGATGGAGGTAGGTGTGGGGAAACCAAAAAGCCATCTTTGCTGGCCACTTTATCTAATACCCAATTTGCTTCAGTGGTGGAGAATATTGTAGGACAGCTTCCTTGTGTTGCATAGACAAGGCTTTTTGTATGATGGCCATCCCTTACCGAGTGGGCTCCTGGAAACATGAAGAGGAGCGAGGTGAGCCGAGCATTTGCACACAGCTTGAGTGTCCTCTGTAGGAAGTTACTGTAACTCAGTTACTGGGTCCCTCTGTGGCCATTGGCTCTTGCCACCCCCATCAGCAAAAATGCAAACTGTGATCTCCACTCACCTATCTTGCAGAGGCTCTGGAGGGCCATGGGGCTCATGGCCAGCATTGTTTATGAAGATGGTTGGAGTCAAAGCAGGCTGAGATCAGCCTTGCTCCATGACCAAGTTTGTGGGCAAGGAACAGATGAATAGAGTGTCGTCAATGGCTCCGGCTGGAGCTGTTTGAAGGTGTTTTCAGGGTTAAAAGTCCTAGTGGTATGAAAAGAGATTACAGTAAGTGAGCACCAAGGTCTCCTACAGCACTTGTTCCTTAGTTGCTCCAATGGGACTTCCAAAGGAGAATTTTGCTTATCATAGAATAGTATCCTGTCTGCAGGGAGACTCCCTTCAATGTCACATAATTAAGTATAGTCTTCATGTGCGCAAGAGAGTATCACTTTCACAAAGAGGAAGGAATTTGAACAGAACTAGCCCCAGAAGCAATTGAAGAGTGTCTGAAGAGTTTTGATTAAAAGTGAATGTGATTAGACACTGAGGACTAAATAGATCACTGACTCAACTGAACAGCTGGTGAAATATTCCCATGCTCAGATGCAGAACCTCTGCTCCCAAGATCAGCGGATCAAAGTAGCTGTATGATGTTAATCTTGATACTCAGGGGGAAAGTATCGGTACTTGGTACTCACAACTGAAATGATCCCAACTAATGCACCATCATCTAGGCAAGGAAGTTCAAGGGAAGCAAGTGTGAGTTGAAAAATAGAATCTCAGAATTGGAAAGGACCTTAGAGGCCATCTGGTCCAACCTGTACCGGAGTAAGAATTTCTTGAAAAGATTTATGGCTAGTGTGATCTAATTAGGAACAATCCACCACCCCTAGGACTACCTATTCCATTTTTGGAGAGCTTGAATAGTTAGCATGTTTTCAAGTCTAAACCTCCTTGTCTGCAACTTCTAGCCTTTGCTCTAGTTTTGCTCCCTTGGAAGAAACAGAAAAGCCAACTCCCTCTTCTAATTGAGTATTAATGAGTAGTTACCATTTCCAATGATTTAATTTACAGACCATAATCTTTAGTGACTACCATGTCCTTTCCCAATAGAGTCTAGACTTCTTGAAGGTAGGGACTGTTTTGATTTATCTTTGCATACTCTGAGACTAGTACAGTGCCTAGTTTGTAGTAGTTACTCAGTAAATACTTGTTGAATTGGTCTGAATGGAACTGAAGTTGTCCTCCTAGACAGGGCCAAATCTCATCCCAGTCCATCAACTCTTGGAAACACAAAAGGAGATCAAGGAGAAGAAATCTTGAATTTTTTCCTAACTCAACCAACTCTCTTCCCAACTCTAATGTTGTAGAATAGAATCCTGGTGCTGACAGTGCCAAGATTGTTTAGAAGCTAATTCTAAGAACACAAAGAAAAAGATTTAAGGGGATAATTTTGAGCTCTGAAAAAATCATAACCCAGGGACTATTTTTTCATCTCTTCTGGGACTTAGCTCACCCAAAGGCATGGTTTTGGTGGTTCAATGTTTTAAGTGGGTATTCACACACATCAAATGTGGTCCTTAGGTAGGAGTAGTCCTAGATATAAGAAAATGAGCAAAAGGTTCTGATGGATGCTCAAGTGCTGACAGTAAGCCAAATGCTCACTTCCTGAGGCTCTTCATGCCTCCTTATCACCAGAGCAAGTTGGGTCTTTGTACAGTTTGAGACAGGCATTGTGCACACCCCATTGATCCCTAGTCCTATGAGTTTGGCCCTTCCCATTAGTTGTACTGACTTCTAGGGATATATAGGCACTTCAAAGTTCCTGCTTTAACACATTCAAAAAAGCTTTTCATTCTGGGCCAGTTCTCCAAACTAAAAATAGAGGCAGTAAACATAAGTCAGGAAAAGGGTCTATCCATGACTGTCATTTACTTAAAACAGAAAACACCGAGGCTTGGTGCCAATATAGAATGATTTCAGACAGTGTGGCATGCTCTGAGTTGCAGGGATCGATTTGGTTGATTGGTTAAAAAGCCAATTGAAGTTGCTGATCTTTTTTTCCTAACTCAACGTGCTAAACTTGAGATGATATCATCAAAATTTTAAATTGACAATCGCATATAATTTTATGACTAATTTCATACTATGGGAAAATGTCAGAGTGTAATTCTTAGGTTCCAGAGAATGGGAATGGGAATGGGGGTGGGGCCTGAGGTATTTAGGGATATTTGACATTACAATAGTCATTGTGGTTGATGTCCGATGGCTGGACAATTTCTGGCTGGTTAATTTCACTAGAACTTTAAGATTAAGCCTCCACCATGTTCTTGTTTGTTTGTTTGTTTTGTTTTTGTTTTAGGTGGCTAGGTGGCAAAGGAAACAGAATGGCCTGCATTGGAATCCTGCTTCGGTCACTAGTTGTATGATCCTAGGCAAAGCTATTTAACTTTTCTCAGCTTCAGTATCCTAACCTGCAAAATGTACATAATAAAAGCATCCATGTCATAAGGTTATTGGGAGGATTGAACGAGACAACATATGATGTACTTTGTAAACTTTAAAGCATGATATAAATTCTATCTATTATTATCAAGGGTTTCTTAACCATAAATTACGGTTAGAGATACTTAATTGTAAAGTGCTTAGAGATCGTCTCTCAAAAGACATCATCCACTTCAGGGGGACCAGAAGCTACTATTCTTCCCAAGAAGCTGCTATTCTTATAGGTGGTGTTAAAGTGGGAAAGTCTCATCTAGGCATTTCAACTTAGATGAAAGCAGTCCCTTCCAATCCAGATAAATTCATGAAGACTTTAAGTGAAGGATGACAGAAAAGTCCACAGGACTATCAAGGTAGAGCTGGAAGGGATTTTAGAGGCAGAGTCCAACCTCGTCATTTTACAATTAAGGAAACTGAGGCAAGGAGAGGTTAAGATACTTGCTCAAGGTCACACATATCATAAGTGGAGTAGTTGGACTTTGAAGCCAAGTCTTCTGTTCCAAATCCAGTTTATTTTCTCCTCCTGAATCATTCTGAAGTCTTTAGGTTTTGACCCCTAAGTTCTTCCTGTTCAGGAAGACCTGTCAGACATGACAGAATCCCCATCATCTTGTATAATTGCTATAGAATTAGTGAAAGTTAGAGAACCATAGTACCTTTGAGCCATAAATCTGGAGCTCAAAGGGACCTCAGAGGCCCTCAAGTTAGAGTTTCTTCTTTGACAGAAGAAGAGCCTGAAATTTAGAGAGAGGAAGCAACTTGCCCATAGGGGAAGTTACTACATGATGTTCAGCCACCATGCAAACCTAGTCTGGGTACAAGGTAGAGGGCTCATTACACCAACAGGAGTGAGAACATATGCAGGAAAAGTTTTTTCACTAGAGAAGCTGGTGAACACTTTCAATAAAGGAATGGGACAATATCCCCCAATGCTTCCCAACTGTGAAAAAAGTGCCCACAAATACTCTTAATCAATCCCCATTAAACATTCTTCCTTGCAATATGAGAGATGATGACCTCAAACTACAGTATCATTGCCAGGACTGCAGGAAAGGAAATAGAAGTGTAGCTTGACCTTGTTCTGAGGGCTAGGTAAACTTTGTGCCTTAACTAGGGTGAGGTGATCAGGACTGTGCTCCAGGGATCAATAATTTTGAGCAGTGGCATCAAACAGAAGTAGAAATGGGGCCAGTAAACCATACATAAGGATCCCTGTGGGCTGCATATTGACTTAGAAAAACTACATATTAGCATTATCTCTATTCTATTGTATTTTTATTTATTTTGTTAAATATTTCCCAATTACATTTTAATTACATCTGGTTGGTGCTGCACTTGGGAGTGTCTGACACGTTTGATTTAGAGAATGCTGACAACACTCATGAACCTTTAAGATAACTGAAACCATTGAGTTGAGCACCTAGTCAGCAAGAGTAATAGGTTAGGATGGGAAAATACAAGGTGTCATCCCCACGATGTCCACTACAATCATTTCATATCATTTCCCCTGGGTGCCAGTTCCTAGCTATGTCTCTGCTTGTTAAACACTTTGAAAATATTAAAGGAAAGGTGGAAAGAAAAAAAGGTACCACGGAAAGGATCCAGAGACCTTCTGCTAAGCATTGACATCAGTGATCTGGTAGGAAAATACACTCATAAATTGGAGCTGGCTCCTGCCCACACCTCGCAGGTGTGTTGGATAGTCTGAGCCTGGCACATTGTGCAATAACAGGTAATGGATATGGAAGTCCCGATGTGCCCTTCATTTGCTCATAAATGAGTTCCTGAAATACCCAGTGATTTGTTGAGAAGAGTCTTGCTGGCCCTGGCCAAACTGAAGAGGCTGGGGAGTTGTTTGGCAGCCTCAATCTTCAGGTGCACTGAGCTCCTGTGTTTCTCATTCTCTCTTTTCCCTTCTGTTCAGTGTGCTGCAAATGACTTTTTTTCTCATCAGCTCCTCAAAAAGACTTACCTGGTTGTATAGTTAAGATGAAATTCAATTCAACAAACCCAGCAGATATTAATGAAGAGATAGAGAGCCATGCTCAAGATCAGGAAAACCTAGGTGGAAGCCCTTTCTCTGACACATATTGACTATATGACTCTGTGATGGGGCTGCAGAGTCAGGAAGATCTGGGCTTTGAGTCTTGTTTCTAACACCTACTGCCTGTGTGACCCTGGGCAGGGAGCCTTGTAGGGATCTAGGCAACTCTCTAAAATGAAGTTGCAGACAAGGCGCTGACCTGCGTTGATAGAGAGAGTTTCCAAGCTAGGAGTTCCATATACCAATGAAATCAGGTCTAGTACCTCCGTTGTTTCTAGGGACTGGACACTGTACTAGGTGCTGGGGATACAAACCCAAAATGAAATCTTTCCCACTTTTAAGTGGTTTCTATTCTACCAGAGGATATAGTATATAAATAAGTAGATGTAATAATTGACTTTGACACAGTGCTCTTACGATCTGCAAAGCACTCGATACACTCTGTACATTTCCTTTGGGCCTCACAACGACTTGGTGAAGCAAGTGCTCTTTTATAGATAAGGGAACTGAGGCTCAGGTTCACATAGTTCACACATGTCTGAAGTAAGATTCTAGCCACCATGCCATGCTGACTTTCAAAGTACTGACAGGAGCCAGAGTAACAACAAAATTCTCATCCTCATTGCTCAGTAGAGTGGAAGCTTTCTGATGTCAGGAACGATCTTGTTTTCATTTTCGTACTCCCCCCAAACCTGCCCCCCTACCTGTCCCTGCCGAGTCTAGCACCGTACCTTGAAGAAAGAAGGTACTTAACAACTTTTTTTGGATTGGATTAAACAAAGTCTGATCTTCAATAGAAAGTAAACTTCTTGATGGTAGGGACTGTTTCATTTTTGCCTTCACATCGACTAGGGTCTAGCAGAGTGCCTGGGACATATTAGGTGCTTAAACTTGCTTGTTGAATGGAATCAAATCTTTTGGTGAAATGTGACTTCTCCTTCCTCCACTCTTCTTATAGCACTTTGTCTCTATCTCTCTTTTGACCTCATAGCCCCTTATCTTGTATCTGAATTATCTGTGTGCATAGCATACCCCTTTATTAGATTGTGAGCTCCTTGAGAGCAGGGACTGTGGGGCTCTGTATGTGCAGCATCCGGAACATAGAAGGCAATTAATAAGTATATGATGAATTATTGAACTTTATCAGTGAAGGATTTCAGTCACCTTATTGGCACTTTCAACACCCCACTCCCACCCCCCCCATCCAAAAAAAGAATTCCCTCTCTTTGATTCAAGAACTCAATGAATGTCATCTCATGCTAGTCTCTGGAGATTGGGCATTGGCATCAAAGCAAGAATCCAGAGAAAAGTATACCTCACTCTCATATTTCCCACAGCAGAGATTCAGGAAGGATCTGCAGTGGTCAGGTTGAAGAACTTTACCTCAGAGGAGAGGAAAATATGCTTAGGGATATTGAACTCCATTTTGAATCCTCTTTCTTTCTCCTGTTCTTATTCACTAAAATAGTGACTGAGGCCATCAGTAAATTCAGCCTGGAAAAAAAAATCTCCTCACGCCATCAAGAAATAACTCCAAACTTAGAGTGTGGGCTGAAAATATTCCCGATGAAATCATAATCATATATTTATAGTCTTTTGGATTGTGTAGGAAATTTTGTTTCCCATGATATTTTTCATTGGAATGACCAAAGACAAAAAGGAAGGCTCAGAGAGAAAGAGTGTTCCCAGCAGGAAATAATGATGACCATCGTTCTAAGTCACTGAACTAGGAGATGATCTCTCACTTCTCCCTTTTTCCTCCCCACTCCACCCTAGATCGAAGGCCCTTGCCTTTACTCCAGGAAGAGTAACTATCCAGCTTGATGAGTGGGAGATGGAATGACAAATGACCTAATGACATCCCTCTCCCTTGGGACTGCTCCAGCCCATTAGACCTCCTCCCCGTTCTCACTGAGAGAGATGGTGTGGATCTTAATGGTGGGTAGCTGGCGGTTCTCTTGGATGACTGGGCCTGAGGACCCCATGCAGCAGCACACCCTCAGAAAGCTTTTGCTTCTCACTCGGGCTGAAGTGCAGGTAGACTGGTCATGGGACACAGTATTCTTAGTGGGCCCACTGGATGTGGAAGAGAAAAATTTCCACTCGCAGACCCCCTCTGACTTGGAGATTTTATAGAAGGTCTCCCCTGATCCCACTGGGATACGCACCAAGTCCTTGTGCTCTTGTATGGCGTGGCTGGGTGGGTTGAGGGTATAGCCAATGGTATGTTTTGTGGACTGTTTTCTTCGGAGACACTGGACTCTCAGGACATTCTGAAATGCCTTTTTAAACTCTTGACTGGAACAGGGATAGATGATGGGGTTGATGCAGCTGTTTAAGTATCCGAGCCAAAAGACTATTTTAAAAACAGTATCCGAGGGCTTAGCTTCAGGGAAGAAAGACCCTAGAATAAAACACAAATATGTTCACATACATTATTTGGTTGGGTTGAAGCACAGCAGAGTAAGGTGATATGCAAAAGGCTACAAAGTATAGTACAAGGCCAGAAAAAATAGATCTTGGGATAAAAAAGGATGAGAAAGCTGACTGTAAATCCTTTCACTGTCACTAGCAGGCTGTGTGACCCTGGGCATGTTAGTCAACCTCTCTGTTTTACCTTTCTTATTGGGCTATTGTGAGCCCTTAAAGCACCATAGAAATTTGAGCTATTTTATTCTTTTATCTATTAATTAATTTATTTTTAGGTTTCAACATTCACTTCACAAGATTTTGAGTTCCAATTTTCCCCCCATTTCTCCCCTCCCCCACACCAAGATGGTGTGCATTCTGATCACCACTTCACCCAATCTGCCCTCCCTTTTATCACCTCCCCCCTTCTTTTATCCCTTTCCCTTCTATTGTCCTTTAGGGCAAGATGGATTTCTATACCCTATTTCCTGTATATTTTATATTCCAGCTGCAGGTAAAAACAATTTTAACTTTAGTTTTTAAAACTTTGAGTTCTACATTCTTCCCCCTTCTCCCTCCCTACCCACCCTCATTGAGAAGGCAAGCAAACGGATATAGGTTATATGTGTGTAGTTAAGCAAAACACTTCCGTAATGGTCACGTTGTGAAAGACTAACTATATTTCCCTCCATCCTTTCCTGCCCCACCCCCATTCATTCTATTCTCTCTTTTGACCCTGTCCCTCCTCAAAAGTGTTTGCTTTTGATTGCCCCCTCCTCTCATTTGCCCTTTCTTCTATCATCTCCCCTCTCTTATCCCCTTCTGCCTACTTTCCTGTAGGGTAAGAGAGATATTCATACCCAATTGAGTGTGTATGTTATTCCCTCATTAAGCCAAATCCAATGAGAGTAAGGTTCACTCATTCCCTCTCACCTCCCCCCTCTTCCCCTCCAATGTAAAAGCTTCTACTTGCCTCTTTTTTTGTGAGATAATTTATCCCATTCTACCTCTTTCTTTCTCCTTCTCCCAGCACATTTCTCTCTCATCCCCTAATTTTATTTTTTAGATATCATCCCTTCATATTCAACTCACCCTCTGCCCTCTGTCTATATGTATATGTATAATATATATATATGTATATGTATGTATATATATATGTATATGTATGTATATATATATATATATATATATATATATATATATATATATATATATATATATATATATATATATATATATGTTCCTTCCAACTACCCTAATACTGAGAGAGGTCTCATGAGTTACAAATATCATCTTTAATGTAGTAATGTAAACAGTTCAACTTTAATAAGTCCCTTATGATTTCTCTTTCCTGTTTACCTTTTCATGCTTCTCTTGATTCTTGTATTTGAAAGTCAAATTTTCCATTCAGCTCTGGTCTTTTTATCAAGAATGCTTGAAAGTCCTCTATTTCATTCAATATCCATTTTTCCTCTAAAGGATTGTACTCAGTTTTGTTGGGTAGGTGATTCTTGGTTTTAATCCTAGCTCCTTTGACCTCTTGAATAGCCTTCTGATCCCTTAACGTAGAAGCTGCTAAATCTTGTGTTACCCTGATTGTATTTCCACAGTACTTGAATTGTTTCTTTCTGTGTGCTTGCAATGTTTTCTCCTTGACCTGGAAACTCTGGACTTTGGCTACAATATTCCTAGGAGTTTTCCTTTTGGGATCTCTTTCAGGAGGTGATTGGTGGATTCTTTCAATTTCTATTTTCTCCTCTGGTTTTAGAATATAGGGCAGTTTTCTTTGTTAATTTCTTGAAAGATGATATCTAGAATCTTTTTTTTTGATCATGGCTCTCAGGTAGTCCAATAATCTTCAAATTATCTCTCCTAGATCTATTTTCTAGGTCGGTGGTTTTTACAATGAAATATTTCACATTGTCTTCTATTTTTTCATTCTTTTGGTTTTGTTTTATAATTTCTTTATTTCTCATAAAGGCTTTAGCTTCCATTTGCTCCATTCTAATTTTTAAGGAATTATTTTTGGACTTCTTTTTCCATTTGGACAATTCTGCTTTTCAAGGCATTCTTCTCCTTATTGGCTTTTTGGTCCTCTTTTGCCATTTGGGTTAATTTATTTTTTAAGGTGTTATTTTCTTCAACATTTTTGGGGTCTCCTTTGGCAAGCTGCTGAATAATTCTTCATGCTTTTCTTGCATCACTCTCATTTCTCTTATCAATTTTTCCTCTACTTCTCTTACTTGATTTTCAAAATCCTTTTTGAGCTCTTCCATGGCCTGAGACCAATTCATACTTTTCTTGGAGGCTTTGGATGTAGAAGTTTTATCTTTGTTGTCTTCTGGTTGTATGCTTTGATCTTCCTTGTCACCTAAGTAAGATTCTATAGTCTGATTTTTTTCCTGCTATTTGCTCATTTTCCCAGCCAATTACTTGACTTTTTAGCTCTTTGTCAAGGTAGGACTCTGCTGCCATTATGGTGGTGTACTGTCCCAAACTTCAGGGGTTTTGTGTAGCTGTTTTCAGAGATACTCCTAGGGACCTGTAAATTTTCAGTTTTTCCAAATTTGTATGATCTAAGGAGAGGTGTTTACTCCTCTCCTGGCCTGTGCTCTGGTCTGTGAGTGACCACAAGCACTCTTTTCTGCCTTGGAGCTGTGAGGATTCCCTCTCCACCACTGCCACAAGCTCTGCCATGCCATCACTTCTTGCCCCAGGATTGCCACCCAGGATTGTGACCCAGATCCAAGTAGGGCAAAGCAAGAGAATCCTACCTCAACATCATCAAAGAGATCCCTGCAATCCCCCTCTGATCAGCTGCTCGATCTCCCACTGTCGGTGGGCTGAGAGCTCTGGAAGCAGCTGCTGCCACCATTGCCCTGGAGCTGGGGCCAGACCACGCTCCTCTCTCACCCAGGTCTGACAGACCTTTCTAACTGAACTTCCAAGTTGTCTTTGGCATTTGTGGGTTGAGAAGTCTGGAAAGTGCCACAGCTGCCAATGATTGAGTCCCCTGAGGCCTGCTCTGGCCCATCTGTGGCAGCATGGCCCATGCTGGACTGTGTTCCTCTTCCAGCCCAGTGAAACAGACCTTTCCTATCGACCTTCCAAGTTGTCTTGGGCTGAAAATTTGTTTCATTCTGCCATTTTGTGACCTCTGCTACTCTAGAAGTTGTTTATAGAGTCATTTTTACAAGAATTTGGAGAGGTTTGGGGGAGAGCTCAAGCAAGTCCCTGCTTTTACTCCACCATCTTGGCTCTACCCCCTCCCCACCATTTGAGCCATTTAAAAAAAAATCATGATGTATGTAATTTTGGGAAAGTCATTCAATCTCTTTGAGTCTCAATTTCCCCATCTGTAAAATGTGAATAATATCTGCAGCATCTACCTCACAATTGCAAAAAGCAGGTGAGAAGTGTTTATAAAGTGTGCTGTTAAGGGTAAAGTGACTGATGAATGTCATCTCTGCTTTTACAAAGTTTGCAAATGGTTTGCCATATATTTGTACTCTTTGGAAAAAAAAAAGCTATACAAACCAAATCAAGAGGGAGGCCTTTGAACTGCTGCTTTCTTTACTGTCTCCTGAACACACTATGTTTATCTTTATATCTGGGCCTTTGCTTTACTCCCAATCCTTGGCAAACTCCAGTGGCTCCCTATCACATCCAGGATCAAATATAAAACCCCTCTGTTTGGTGTTCAAGGTCCTTCATAACCTAGGCCCCTCCCTCCCCCCACTATTGCAGTCTGTTTATATCTAACGACCATGTTCTCTTCGATCCAGTGGCACTGGTCTCCTTGCTGTTCTAGGAAGAAGACATTCCATCTCTGAGCTCTAGACATTTTCTCTGGCTATCTCCCATGCCTGGAATGTTCTCACTCCTCATCTTTGCCATCTTTGCTTTCCTGGATTCCTTCAAGTTCTAGCTAAAATCCTGCCTTCTACAGGAAGCCTTTCTGAATTTCTTAATTCTAGCACTTCCCCTCTGTTAATGATTTCTTTTTTTCATATATTGCTTGTTTGTACATATTTGTTTGATTGCTCAACTGCCCCACCCCCTTAGATTGTGAACTCCTTGAGGGCATGAACTATCTTTGGCCTTTCTTTGTATCCCTAGGGATTAGCACCATGCCTGGCACAAGGCAGATGCTTAATAAATGCTTACCCACTAGCAGTGTGGAGTGTTCTTCTCATTCTCAATCTATTCAAATCAAATCAACAAATCAATCACCATCCTTCAAGGCCCAGCTCAGATGCTACCTCCTCTAGGCAGCCACCTCCTCTAGGAAGCCACCTCCAGGAATGACTTTCTCTTTTGTCTCCTCCTGAGCCTTACAGCATGGACAGCTCCTTTGGTAATTAATGTCATTCCCCTGGTGGCCACATGGTATCAAGCACTAGATTAGGAGACCAGAAAGACCAGGGCTTGAATTTTATCTTCAAAATTACTAGTTGTGCAACAGAGGGAGCCTCTCTTAGCTGCAATTAAATTAGTAACAAATATCTTTATAATAATGAATTATATTGAATTTAATAATCTTCATAATATTTTCATTCTCTTTGTAATCATTCTCTAAAGGCTTGTTCCAAATGTTAAGCAATCCCTATGGTCCCTTTGAGCTCTAAGGGTTAAGTGACTTTGAGCAAATCCCTTAGCCACCCCAGGCTTCACTTTCCTTCTCTGTAATATGAGGTAGGAAGTGTTGATCACTATTATCTCTTCTGGTTATAAATCCTATGAATTCATGAAAGGAGAAGATGGCATCTTGTCACTTGGGTGAATCAGTCAGTAAAGAAACACTTATTAAGAAAAATGATGTCATTTTGATCCTCTTTGAGAATGAAGGTCAACAACTAAACATTAAGCACCTACCATGTGCTTGGCACCGTTCTAAGGCAGTCCTTGACTTCAAGGAGCTTGAAATCTAATGGACAAGACAAGTAAACGAATATGTTCACACAAGCTACATACAGGATATATAGGAAATATTAAAAGAAGAAAGTCAGTAAGTAAGAGGGGTTGGGAGAGGCTTCCTGTAGATGATGAGATTTTAATAGGGATTTAAAGGAAGCCAGGGAAGCCAGTATGAAAGTTGAGCTGCCTCCCTTCCCCCCTCATCCCTCCAAGTGGTTTTAAGATCTTCCTGCATTAGTGCTCTCATGTGAACACGAAAGCATCTCTCTGGTATTCCTTCCCCAGTGAATCAATCAAAGGAAGAGGTGGATGAGTGGAGAAGGAACGAGGTGGGGTGGGCAGTGAGTTACACTGTAATGATGACTTTAATCAAACAGAAGGGAAGGAAGGGCCAAAGGCCACCATGTTTGGCTAGCTGCAGAGGGAACTTTAATAAAGTACAGAAATAGCTGTATAGCCCAACGTTCTCTTTTCCCACACAGCCAGTTAACACTAACAAGCAGCATCACTAACAAGATTGTCTGTACTTTGTGAAGGCCAGAGAGTGTGCCTAATGACTGCCAGGGAGAGCTGGGTGTGTCAAAACTACCTTGAATGGGAGTTTCTCTTCTGAAGGAATTAGATTAGAGATAAATTTTCCTTTTTTGGAAATTTTTAGTAGATAAAAAATATGAAAATTTCTGAACTCTGACACCACACACTAATGAATGGTTATAAAGTTGTCTGAAATTTGTCATCATCCTATCAAGTGGTGACATTCTTGAATTGGTCATTACTTGAGGTTAAGTGTCAGAAAGCAAGAATGAGTGGGATGACAATAGCAGTGAAAATATTTCATATGCCTGAGGTACAAAATTTTAGGATCTCCTTTTCTTTACTCCCTCATTATTTCTCTCCGCATTCCTTTTATGTGACCCCTTCCTTCCTCCTGATCTCCTCTCTGCACAAGACTTCATGCTACCTTCTGGTTGAAAGCCCTTCATTTGACTCCCCATCTCTTCTACCCAACAATACCCTAGACTTCATAATTCTCTCTATCCTTCTAACCTCCCTTGACTGTGGAAAAATTCACATTTAATCAGCTTTTGTCAGATATGTGTTAGGAAAGCATAGATCATAGATTTAGAGCTGTGATGGGCCTTAGAAGGCATCTGGTACATTTTATAGCTCAGGAAACTGAGTTCACAAGAAGTAAAATGATTTTTCCATGATTACTGGTAATATACTGAAGCAAAAAGTCAATGGTGCCTCTCAAAATGTGAATGTGGCAGTTTTTCTTATTCAACTTGTCCCAAACTAATTCACACAAGACATTACTGACTAAAAACCCTAATATTCTCAGCAATTCTTCTTAGCACACCAAATAGGATATCTGATAGACTGAATTCCAGACAGATTGAAGGAGCTCTGCATGTGTATGTGTGTGTGTGTGTGCGTGTGTGTGCGTGTGTGTGTGTGTGTGTGTGTGTGTGTGTGTGTGTGTAATGGGGAGAACAGGGATGAGGATCTAGTCCTTAAATCACACCACTCAGTGTATTTCCAGGTTTGAAGAGCTGTCAGTGTGAAAGAGATACTAGTATTGATCTGTTTAGTCACAGAGGATAGAGCCAAGAGAAATGGATTCTTGAAAGATTTTGGCATCAAACAATGAAAGTCATCCTGCAGTGCAATGGACACTCTCGTGCCTTGCCTGATATTAACAATCAGAAGACTACAGCAAAAAACTTATGTCACCATTAAGGATAGAGGGTCCACCACATTTGGGCTCAAATACCACAGTCTCAGATGTGGCTACAGAGGAGATATAAATAAGACTGAGGAAAATCAAGAAGAGAAAGCTGTCCTTGATAAGTGGTCAACCAGTCTTCACCTGAAGATCTTCAAGGAGGGCAAATCCATCACCTGTCCAGGCATCTCCTTCCACTTTTAGACAGGTTCTAATCATAACAAAGTTTCATTGGATAGCAAACCTAAATTGGCCTCATTCCCTTCTTCCCATGACTTCTAGGTCTTCTTTCTGTGGCCAACCAGTAGGATGGTATATCTTTTGAAGATCATCCCTTCAAATATTTAAAGACAGTTATTGCCACTCAGGCTAAACATTTCCAATTCCTTTAGCTAGTTCTCATATGGATTGAAGTAGTTAGAGAATCTCCACCAACTGGGATATCCTCTATAAGCTCTATAGTATATTAATCAACAAACATTTGTTAAGCACCTACTATGTGTTAGGCACTGTGTTAAGATACAAGAAGAGGCAATATCTTTTTAAAGATGTCATGCCTAGAACTGAGCATAATACTGAGCTAGGTCACAAAACCTGGATGAGATGATGATGACTATTGTTGTGGTTGTTACATTCTGGTTGGGGTCTGACCAGAGCAAATCCCTTTGCCTTTTTAGATCTTAGTGGAGGTCCAGAAAAGGAAATTTATTTGTCCCATTACAACAATCAGAATTAATGGCAGAACAAGGAACATAAGTTTATGGTTTCTTGTCCTCTCCTTTTGCCATGATACTGTACTGTCTACCCAGGTTTATATTGTATTTTTTTTTTAAATTTATGGAATAAAACAAGCATTTCCATAACATACTGTAACAAAAAAGATGATTGTGCATGAAATGGCAAATCCATTATGTACAAGTTGCTATTCCTTTCAAATCTATAATAAAGTTATCATATAAATTTCTTTTTTCTTCCCTCTCCCACTCTAGAAATGGCTACCACTACACACACACACACACACACACACACACACACACACACACACACATACGTAAATTTATTCTATACAGATTTCTATTTGTCAGTTCTTTCTCTGGATGCAGATAGTGTCTTTCTTCATATGTTCTAGCTTTTAAATGAAATTTTTGGTAACCCCAGAATGAAATAAAAACATACAACATGTGGACATTTCAGTTTATTTAGGACACCATGGTATACTGGATAAGAGCATTCGACTTGGAGTCAGGAATAGCAGCATTGATTCTCACCTCTTGTGCTTACTATCTGTGGGACTTTAGATAAGTCATCCAGACTCTGTGCCTCAGTCATCTCACCTGTAAAATGGAGTTGAATTCAACCTTTGCAGTCCCTTCCCATTCTATGAACATATAATTGTTATAAGAATAACAGTAAAGACAGGAGGGGCCAAAGAGAGCCCAATTGCATATGGTAAAAATATAGAAAGTCATAATGAAAGGAATTATGTCACAGTGGAAACAGCTCAGGCTCGTATGTCAGATGATCTGTGTTCAAATCTTGGCTTGGACAGTGTGATATAGCAACCAAGAGGTAGATGCAATTATTCCTATCTTTATAGATGAGGAAACTGAGGCAAGCAGAGAAGTGACTTTTCCAGGGTCATACAGTCCTTAAGTTCCTGAGGCAGGAGTTGAAATCTAAACTTAGTAATTACACATAAGCACCTAAAGGAGGAAGTCATAGCGTTACGAGTAAGGGGGAGAAGGGAGTCCTTTGGAACCTTGCTTCCCAGAATATCAGGGGTGGAAGCGGGTCTCAGACCCGCTGGTCCTATCTGTACATGGACAAGAAATTCCTCTAGAAAAGGGGACCATTGAACTGTACATAAGGATTCCTATGGGAAACATACAAATGATTAAGAACTACATTTTAAATACGGGGCCACTAGGTGGCGCTGCAGTGCGAAGAGCGCTGGGCCTGAAGTCATAAGACTCATCTTCCTGAGTTCAAATCTAGCCTCAGACACTTAGTAGTTGTGTGACCCTGAGCAAGTCACTTAACCCTGCATGCCTTGGTTTCCTCATCCGTAAAATGAGCCAGAGAAGGAAATGGCAAACCATTCCAGTATCTCTGCCAAGAAACCCCAAATGGGGTCACGAAGAGTCGGATATAACTAAAAAACCGTAAGTCACAGAGAAGGTGCTGCCCTGCTATTAGTGGAAGGAGTTTGTTCACTTGGGATTTCTTATATACATATATTCAGGCCCTATACTCTATCCATTTGGCAATTCAACAAGCACTTAGTAATGGAATCTCCCTTCTCTGCTCATTTGCACAGGCTGGCTGTCCTTCATGCCTGGATCATTCTGTCTTCTCTCTTCTGTCTTGGAATTCCTTGAAGGCCAATTCACTGACTACCTCCAGCCAGAGGTGTTCTTTATTCCCTAGTTAATTACTGTCTCATCACATCCCCAAAAGACTTTGTATTTTTGTCTCACTGTTGCATTTATTCATAAGCGTAGTTTCTACCCAGTAGAACACAAATTTTCTCCCAAGGCATGGACTGCATAGCTTTTGACTTTTTATCTCAAGCACCTGGCATGTAGCGACCTCAGCAAATGATCTTTGAGTTGACTTCGGCACTGCTACATGCCAGGCACTGGGTTGGCATACAATAAAAAGATGAAACAGTGTCTACCCTCAAACAGCTTGTGTTCTACTGCAGGGAGATAAAGACAAAATGCATACAAAAACAATACAATTTAATTGGGGGGGTACTCTCAAAGAGCTTGTGTTCTATTGGGAGAGACAGTATATATGCAGAGAAACTGACAAAATGTATATGAAATACATGTAAAATAGCAGCTCAGGGATGAGTACAAGCCTTATGTAAGAGTGAGCCCCTGAAGTGAGATTTGAAAGGAACTTGGGGGAGGGAAAGAGGGAGTGCATTCCAGGCACAAGGAAACAGCCCAGCCAAAGGCTTGGGGTCTGGGAGCTGGTGGAGACCAGCTAGTCCAGGCATGGGGAACCTGTGGCCTTGAGGCCACAGGTTCCCCACCCCTGTCTAGTCCAAACACCTCAGAATCCATAGCTCAGAGGTGCCTGCAGCTAATTAGTTTAAGCCCAGGCTTAAACTAATGCTTAATGTCAAAATGCCTATCTGCCCTCTCCAGCAGCAACCTGGTTTGCAGCCATCTGAACAGAACTTTTAACCCTTGACTCGGCTCCCTTGGTTCACTCAGTATCTCTTGGCTAAAGCACTGCCTGCAGAGAAGAAGGACTAGACAGACAGACTCCACCACTGCCCAAGTGAGGTTACTTCCTGGGCTCCGAGAAGTCCTCACTATCTCCAAAAATGGTTTTTCCCTGCCTGGCTGGATGGTGCCTGGAATCCTACTATGATGGTCTCATTCTTTTGATCAAGTTCACTCGGCTTTATTCGCTGTACAAAATGCTGGTAAGTAGGGCAAAGCTGTACTTTTCTGTTAGCCCTGGGAGGAAATGAGCATAATCAGATTCACAGAATCATGGAGTTGGCAGGGGGTCTCCGTGGCCATGGAGCCCAATCCGCACTTGAATGAGGATCT
Source organism: Trichosurus vulpecula (assembly GCF_011100635.1). NCBI lineage: Eukaryota > Metazoa > Chordata > Mammalia > Diprotodontia > Phalangeridae > Trichosurus > Trichosurus vulpecula. The sequence continues at coordinate 427,399,159 of NC_050575.1, read as the reverse complement.
GAGTCCATAGGCATCCAGCTTCTGCCGGAAGGCCTCCAGTGAGGGGAGGCTGCCGGCTCCACTCTGGGACAACCCTCATTGCTGGGAAAGTTTTCTGAGCATCTGGACTGAATTGTTCTCTTGCTCCTGGTTCTACCCTCTGGGGCCCAAGAGAACCAGTCTGAATACTCCTCCACATGACAATTCTTCAAAGACTTGAAGACAGTTATCACTCACCTCTTCCCCCAGCTACACATGCCCTGTTCTTTCAACTGCTCACGTCCCCATTCCAGATCCTTCTCCATCCTGGCTGCCTTCCTCTAGATGCTCTCCCCCAGCTTGTCTCAGTTCTCCCTCAAGATGAGGGAAAGCTGGAAGGGACACTAAATATCCTATATCATTTTATTGAAAAGGAAACCAAGGGCCCAAAGCATGAAGTGACTTTGTAAAGTCATACAAAGGTAGGATTTGAACCACAGTTATTCCAAAGCCGGCATGCTTCTTACTGCATAGTGCCCACTAAGTCACACTACCATGTCAACTCCTATTCTCGACATCACACTACCATGCCAACTACTGCCCACCATGTCACACTGCCATGTCAACTCTGGCCTACTATGCCATACTGCCATGCCAAATCTTACCTGCTACGTCACACTGCCATGCCAACTACTACCTGCTATATCATACTGACACATCAATTCCTGCTCGCTACATCACACCACCATGCCAACTACTGCCCACTATATCACACCACCATGCCAACTACTACCTGTTTTGTCAGCCCTCCCCGCCAAATTCCAGTGACTCCCTATTCCCTCCAGAATCAAACCCCAAATCTGTTTGGTGTTCGAGACTGTTAAAACCTAGCCCCTACTACCTTCCTAGTCTTCTTATACCTTACTCACCTCTGTGTACTCTTTGACCCAGTGACACTGGTCTTCTTGCTGTTCTATGAACAAGATACTCCCTCACTTCGCTCTGGGAGCTTTTTATGGCTGTCCTCCTCCCTGGCCATGCCCGAAATTCTCTCTCTCTTCATCTCTGTCTTCCCTGGCTTCCTTTAAGTCTCAACCAAAACCTCATTTTCTGCAGGAAGTCTTTCCCAACCCCTCTCAACTCTAGTGCCTTCCATCACTTAATATTAACTATCCTGTATAGCTTATTTGTACATAGTTGTCTATTTGTCTCTCCTATTAAATTGTGAGCTTCTTGAGTTTGTTGTTGTTGAGTTGTTTTAATTGGGTCTGACTCTTTGTGACCCCATTTGGGGTTATCCTGGCAAACATACTGGAGTATTTTGCTAATTTTTTTCCTCCAGCTCATTTTACTGATGAGGAAACTGAGGCAAACAAGGTTAAGTGATTTGCCCGGGGTGATGCAACTGTTGAGTGTCTGAGACTAGATTTGAACTTGGGAAGATGGGCCACCTAATTGCCCTAGGTGCTTCTTGAGAGCATAGGCTATATTTGGCTCTTTGTAGTATCCCCAGAACTTAGTACAGTGCCCAGCACAGATAGGTGCTTAATAAATGCTTCTTGACTGACTTTTTATCTTTTCCTAAAATCCTGCTTTTCTAGAGGAGGAAGGGTGAAAAGCAAACTTGAGAGCAGTCTACACTGGGTGGTGAAGGTGACCCCAACAGAATATCAGCTTAGCAACGGAAAGGAAGATTAAAGATCATCTCACCTAACGTCCCAATTTTTCAGAGGAGGAAACTGAGGCCCAGCGAAATGACTCAACCATGTTCATATAGGTGGTAAGTGGCAGAGGCAGGTTAAGAACCCAGGTCCCATGGGAGATCAGTGGCATCCTTTTAGAAGTCCACCTTCTTGTCTTCTGTCTCAGCTTTATGCAGAGGGATTCAGTTTTGACATTTGGATATACCTGAGTTACTCAGAGACAAAGCTCCTTAAATCTCATGTCTTTATAAGCTGGCCAGTCTCCTTGAAAGGATTTCTCTCCTCACTGATGCCAGGAGCATGATCAGAAATGCCCTTGTTCAGCAGCCTTGCTGATGAGGATATGTGGTGGGCATATGCCACAGGCATCCTATGCCAACAAACCTAGGGCACTTTGTTTTTGCTCAGAAGCACACCTTGTGAATTTTCCTTCTCTAGTGAAGGCATGATCCAGACCACTCTCAAAGGAGAGACAGCTGGTAAGGCAGCATAGAGCACTGAACCTGATGTCAATTCAGTCCTGGGCTGAAGTCTTGCCTCTGACACTGGCAGTAGGAACCTGAGCATATCATTTACCCTCTCTGGGCCTCAGTTTCTGTGTCTATGAAATGGGGATAATAATATCAATTTCATAGCAAAACCTTAAGGGATTATATGAAAGATACCATGGTGCATATGAATCAAATGAGATAATATATGTAAAGAAAGGGCATTTCAAACTGTATATGACAAATATATGCTAATAATTCACAAAACTAACCGAATAATAGCAATGATTGTCATCCTTCTAGAACCAGTCTTTTCTTCTTTAAATGGAGGGTTTTGGTTTGGACCAGATGGCCTCCGAGTCCCTTCCAGCTAAGATCTGAGATCTTTTAAGTGATCTCCCAGCAGTATCCTGGGGTCTCTGTCTTTTCCCCCATGGGGCAGGTTCTCTCTTTTCCCCTAAATGAAACTATATCTTCTTCCACCTGCTTATGCTGTGGCTCTGCTTAATCTGCCCACCTCCCAGGGCTGAGCATGACTGATGATTTAGAAACTCTAACGTGTTTTTATTATTCTTATTTTTTCCTTAAGAAATGTGAGTTCTTATTCCTGTCTCTGTTTTCTTCTGTGACAAATTTCTACTCATCCTTTGGGGCCCAGCTGAAGGGCCCCTCGTCCAGGAAGACTATCTGGCTGCCTCTAGCCTTCGTGGACGTGCTGTGTGACACTTTGCCTTATATGGTCCTGTTTTCTAATCCTGTGTCTTGTTACCTTGTCTATGGTCCACAAGGACAGGGCCTGGATTTGCTACTGCTCAGGTCTCTCTTGCATCCTCTTTACTCCTCAGCATCAAGGAGCCCCTCAATAGGGCACCGAACAAATACTGACTGGTTAAAAGAAATGTGGATTCTGTTTCCCCTTCAGTGTGAGCTGTTCGCCTTGATCCAGGGGTTGGGCCTTTCCCCTTCCTGTCCCATTTCCAAACTTTCCCTGCATGATTTTCTAGCCTCTATTTATAAGAAAACAAAGACACTTCAAATGGTCCTCTGCATCACTGTTACAGACACTTCATAAAATTATTACTTCTAGTACTTATAAAGACATTTTATAATGTCCTGGTGAAAGGGCAAAGCATGTAATTAAAAGGTGATAACCATCAGCGGTCTCTCATCAGAGGATCAAAAATTTGTGGGATGGAGAGCAAAGCCAAATACCAGAGGCCCAAGGCAAGATCAAGCAAAACATTTCCAAGGGATCCCCCACAGAGAGAGTATTTCAGAAAGTATTCCAGCCTTTGGTTTCAAGAGAGTGGGCCAGGAATGCCAAGGTCCTAGTCTGTTTACCCACTAACTGCTTCATGTCAACAAGGAAATGTATTGAAGGGTTGGTTCTGATGGGTTACAGTCTTGGAAGAGGGAAATTAGCACAGTGATGCCAGCTCCTGAGCCTCCTGAGTTGGAGTGCTGCCTCAACCTTCTTCTGGGTCATTCTGGCTGGGTTTTATCTCAAGACAAGAGGGATTTGAGGGTTAGTTATTCAGAACGCCATGGTAAAGTGGTCATTATAAATCTGTGTTGTAGGGGTGAAAGGGGAGAGGAGAGGCCTCACCACACTTCATTCCTGGCTTTTTCCATCCCTTCCCTCTAGTCATTGCTACACATGAGTATTTGTCACATAGTGCAAAGCCATATTACACTTTATATCTATATGCCTCTATTTTTCACATGAAGCACGCCTATTAAAATAGCAGTTGACATCCAGTTAGTGGAATAAAGGTTACAAAATACTTTACATATAGTCTTCTCTGACCCTGGGAGGTAAGAAGTACAGGTATTCTTACATCACATCATGTCTGGAATCTTGGGTTCCGTTCTGGGCACTACAAGTTAGAAAGGTCCTCATAAGCTGGAGAGCTTCCAAGGAAGGTAACTCTCAGCATGTAAGAGGTGTTTAATAAATGTTTATTGATCAATTGGCAAAAAGGCCTGAATTCATGAACTATGATGACTGGCTGAAGGAACTAGGGATACATGGCCTCGAGAAATCAAGAAATCAAGCATTTATTAAGTGCCTACTATGTGCCAGCATAGTGTTAAAGGCTAGGGCAACAAAGAAAGGGGGGAAAGACATTTCCTTCTCTTAAAGAGCTCATGATCTAATGGTGGAGAGAATATGCAAATAGCTAAGTACAAACAAGATAGATGCAGGGTAACTTAAAGGTAACCTCAGAGGGAAGATACTAGCATTAAGGAGGAATTGCAAAGGATGGTTTCAGGAGGTGAGATTTTAGCTAAGACTTAAAAGAAGCCAGGGGAGGAGGGAAAGAATTACAGACACAGGAGACAATGCTGGATGATACCTGGAATCAGGAGATGAAGTGTCTTGTTTAAGAAGCAGTAAGGAGGGCAATGCCACTGGACCACAGAGTATTGGGAAGAGAGTGAAGTGTGACAAGACTGGAAAGATAGGAGTAGGCCAAGTTATGAAGGGCTTTAAAAGCCAAACAGAATTTTATATTTGATTCTGGAGGTAATAGGGAGCCAGTGGAGTTATTTAAGGGAGGGTATATGTGTGTGGCATAGTAATATCTGTATTTTAGGAAGATCAGTTTGTCAGCTGAATGGAGGATTTACTGAAGTAGGAGAGTCTTGGTGCAGGGAGAAGAGAAGGCTCAGGGGAAGTTAGAATTGTCTTCAAGTATTTGAAGGGTTATCATATGGATTGAGCACTACACTTGGAGTCAAGGTGACCTGGGTGCAGATCCTGCCTCCTGACACTTACTAGTTGTGTGACCCTGAGCAACTTCTTTTAGCCTCAGTTTCCTCATCTGTAAAATGGGGATAATGATGGTGTCTATTACAAAGGGTTGTTGAGAAGGTAAAATGAGACAATACTTGTAAGGCATTTTGCAAAATATGGTCATCATCATCGTTGTTGTTGGTGGTTATTGTTGTTATTAGAAGGGGTGTAAGACTTCTTCTGTTTGGCCCCAGGAGAAAAAGGGAGAAGTTGCAAAGAGGCAGATTTAGGCTTGATACAAAGAAAACCAATTGTGACAAGTTTACTCATCTAATAATGGAATGGGCTGCCTCCAGAGGTGATGGCACCCCTCTCCCATCACTGGAGGTCTTCAAGCCAAGGGTAGAGGATGGATGGCTACTTGTCTGGTATGGAGGTGGTGGGATCCCTCTCCCATCACTGGGGGTCTTCAAGTCAAGGGTAGAGGATGGATGGCCACTTATCTGGTATGGAGGTGGTGGGATCCCTCTCCCATCATTGGGGGTCTTCAAGTCAAGGGTAGAGGATGGATGGCCACTTATCTGGTATGGAGGTGGTGGGATCCCTCTCCCATCATTGTGGGTCTTTAAACCAAGAGTAGAGGATGGATGGCTACTTGTCTGGTATGGAGGTGGTGGGATCCCTCTCCCATCATTGGGGGTCTTCAAACCAAGGGTAGAGGATGGATGGCTACTTGTCTGGTATGGAGGTGGTGGGATCCCTCTCCCATCATTGGGGGTCTTCAAACCAAGGGTAGAGGATGGATGGCTACGTGTCTGGTATGGAGGTGGTGGGATCCCTCTCCCATCATTGGGGGTCTTCAAACCAAGGGTAGAGGATGGATGGCCACTTGTCTGGTATGGAGGTGGTGGGATCCCTCTCCCATCATTGGGGGTCTTCAAGCCAAAGGTAGAGGATGGATGGCCACTTGTCTGGTATGGAGGTGGTGGGATCCCTCTCCCATCATTGGGGGTCTTCAAGCCAAAGGTAGAGGATGGATGGCCACTTGTCTGGTATGGAGGTGGTGGGATCCCTCTCCCATCATTGGGGGTCTTCAAGTCAAGGGTAGAGGATGGATGGCCACTTATCTTGTATGGAGGTAGAGGGATCCTTCTCCCATCATTGGGGGTCTTCAAACCAAGGGTAGAGGATGGATGGCTACTTGTCTGGTATGGAGGTGGTGGGATCCCTCTCCCATCATTGGGGGTCTTCAAACCAAGGGTAGAGGATGGATGGCCACTTATCTGGTATGGAGGTAGAGGGATCCTTCTCCCATCATTGGGGGTCTTCAAGCCAAGGGTAGAGGATGGATGGCCACTTGTCTGGTATGTTGTAGAGCAAACCTCAATCAGATGCAGACTGTGTTAGGTGGCCTTCCAACTTGGAGGGCCTCTGATTCTTCCTATTTTACAGATGAGGAAACTGAGGTTCAGAAAGGTTAAGTAACTTGTCCACAGTCATGGAGATAGTGAGTGTCAGGGATGAGATTTAAACCCAATTCTCTTCTGACTCCAAGTTCAGTGCACCTGTTACTAGAGTATACTCCCTGCTTCTAAGGGGCTTTTGGGGTGGGGGTAGGAGTGGGGTGAGAGTGATAACATTTATAGATAGAGGTAATTCCAAAAGAATCTGAGGCCAGAGAGAGCTCTAACATCTAGTTAATCAGTCAATTCACAGCCATATGTCAAGCACCTATTACATGTTAGGCAAGGAAGTTAGGTGGCCCAGTGGATAAAGCACTGGGCCTAGAGCTCATCTTTGTGAGTTAAAATCTGGCCTCAGACACTTACTAGCTGTGTGACCCTGGGCAAGTCACTTTACCCTATTTGCCTTAGTTTCCTCATCTGTAAAATGAGCCGGAAAAGGAAATGGCAAATCACTCCAGTATCTTTGCCAAGAAAACCCCAAATGGGGTCATGAAGAGTCAGACACAGACTGAAATGATCAAATGTGCATGCCAAGCATCAAGCACTGTGTTAAGGGCTGGGGATACAAAGAAAAGCAATAATAATCCATGACTTCAAGAAATGTACATTATAATTAAGAGACAAATAACTATACCCATGCAAGCGATATGTAGAATAAATGGAAGGTATTCTCAAAAGGGAAGGCCCAGGCAACCGCAGATGAATTGGGTGCAAGCTTCCTGGAGAAGGTGGAGTCAGATTAGGCTTTGTTGATTCACCTGACCTGAACTTTGAAGGAAGCTACGGTGTCTAAGAGGCTGAGGGAGAGTGTTTCATTCCTAAAGGTGTGGAGGGGGAGAGATGGACCACTGAGTAGAGAGAACATAAAGAAGATTTGTCTAGAATTAGTACAATGTAGGCTATGCCTGGAAATGCAGGCTGAAACCATACTTTGATAAACTTTAAACGCCAAGCTTAGAGGTGTGTACTTTATGTCAGATACAGTAAGGGTTTATTGAACTGGGGAATAACATTGTCGGACCTGAGCTTTAGAGAGACAGCTCTGTGGAGGGTTGACTGAAGAAGGGAGTTCACAAAGAGGCCATCAGACTAGCCTAAAGCAGGACCCAAATGAGGGTGGTGGCTGTGTGAGTACAGATAAGAGGATATATTCAGAAGCTGCTGGGGAGATGGATAATAGGATTCTCTCATATGAATCAAGTGTTCAGTTGGGGGTAGTGAGGGGAAAGAAAATACTTCTTTCCACCTCATCATTCAGACCAAATGGATTTGACCTCTCTGTTTCTTTCTTTCTAGGTACCACAAGTCATTCACTACCTCTTTTCTTTTTGCCTTTTTAATGAATAATGAATCACACAACCAAGAACAACTAGGATGGATCCTTTACATTGTATGGGCCTGCTTTGATACTTCAAACCAGCATATAATTAACTCTAAAGGACAGAAATTCTAGAATTAAACATCTGTTCTTTAGAGTGGAAGGGGTGGGAGGTTAGAGAGGAGCAAAGCAGCATATCACCAAGTGCATGAATTCTCTGCCAAAAGAAGGTCAGCACCAATCAGACATGCCTTGTGCTCTTTCCTCTAGGGTAAGGGTCATAGCGGCAATCATTAGACTGTAAATTTTGTGAGGGAAGGAATGATTTTCCCTTTATTCATGTTCTTAGCATTTAGCATAATGCCAGGCATATCATCTGTACTTAATCATTGATTGTTTACTTGTTGACTAATAACAGCAAAGCCTGAGGTATACTCAGTAGCACTACAGCCACCTGGTTTTTATTCTGTCAATCTAATCTCTATTCCTCCAACTTTACAGTGGGAAAAACTTTGTCCTAATTGGAAATGCTTTCTTACTTCCTACTGGAGCTACACCCCTTTTTCTTACAAAGGCCTATTACAGTAGAGGGAAAGAAAGGAGAGGGGTGATCACTATTTGAACCTTACTCTCATCAGATTTGGCTCAGAGGGAATAACATACACACTCAATTGGGTATAGAAATTTAACTTACCCTATGGGGAGTAGGAGGAGAAAGGGGAAAGAAAAGGAGGTGGGCTGATAAGGGAGGAAGGCAGACTGAGGGAGGCAGTGGTCTGAAGGAGAACATTGGTGAGGAGGCATAGGCTGAAAGGAGAGAGAAAAGTATAAATGGGGGAAAATAGGATGAAGAGAAATACACAGTGAGTAATCACAACTGTGAATGTAAATGGGACAAACTCTTCCATAAAATGGAAGTAGATAGTAGAGTGGATTAAGAACCATAATCCTACAATACGTTATTTACAAAAAACACATTTGAAGCAGAGAGATACAGAGAGTAAAGGTAAAAGGCTTGAGCAGAATATATTATACTTCAGCTGAAGTAAAAAAAGCAGGGGTAGCAATCCTGATCTCAGATAAGACAAAAGCAAAAATAGACCTAATCAAAAGAGATAAGGAAGGAAACTACATCTTACTAAAAGGTACCTTAAACAATGAACTAATATCAATACTAAACACATATGCACCAAGTGGTATAGCATCCAAATTCTTAGAGAAGTTAAGTGAATTACAGGAAGAAATAGACAGCAAAACTATACTTGCAGGGGACCTCAACCTTCCCCTCTCAGAACTAGATACATTTAATCACAAAATAAACAAGAAAGAAGCTAAGGAGGTGAATAGAATTTTTAAAAAGTTAGGTATGGTAGGCCTCTGGAGAAAATTGAAGAATGTACCTTTTTCTCAGTGGTACATGGCATCTACACAAAAATTGACCATGCCTCAGGGCATAAAACCTTGCACTCCAATGTAGAAAGGCAGAAATATTAAATGCATCGTTTTCAGATGATGATGCAATAAAACTTACATGTAATAAAGGGCCATCAAAAGCTAGATTAAAAATTAATTGGAAACTAAATAAGCTAATGCTAAATAATGAGTGGTTCAAACAACAAATCATCAGAAACAATCAGTAATTTCATCAAAGAGAATGACAATGATGAAACAACATACGAATACTTATGGGATGCAGCAAAAGCAGCACTTAGGGGAAAATTTCCATCCCTAAATGCTTACATGAATAAAATAGAAAAAGAGGAGATCAATGATTTGGGTATGTAACTAAACAAGCTAGAAAAGGAACAAATTCAAAATCTTCAGTTAAATACCAAATTAGAAATACTGAAACTCAAAGGAGAGATTAATAGAATTGAAAGTAAGAAATGATTGAACTAATAAATAAAACTATGAGTTGGTTTTATGAAAAAACTACAATACAATAGACAAACCTTTGGTTAATTTGATTAAAAAAAGGGAATAAGAAAACCAAATTACCAGTATCAAAAATGAAAAGGTTAAATTCATCACCAATGAGGAGGAAATTAAACCAATAAATAGGTGCTATTTTGCCTAACTGTATGCCAATAAATCTGACAATCTAAGTAAAATGAATGAATACTTACAAAAATATAAAGTGCCCAGATTAACAGAAGAGGAAAAAAATGTAAATAATCCCATTTTAGAAAAAAGAAATTGAACAAGCAATCAAACAACTCCCTAAGAAAAAATCTCCAGGGCCAGATGGATTTACAAGTGAATTCTACCAAACATTTAAAAAACAATTAATTCTAATACTATATAAAATATTTGGAACAATAGTTGAAGAAGGAATTGTACCAAATTTTTTAATGACACAAACATGGTGCTGATACCAGGAAGAGCCAAAACAGAGAAAGAAATTATAGACCAATTTCCCTAAGAAATGTTGATGCAAAAAATTAAATAAAATATTAGCAAAGAGATTAAAGCAATTTATCATCAGAATAATATACTATGACCAGGTAGGATTTATATCAGGAATGTAGGGCTGGTTCAGTGTTAAGAAAACTATTAACACAATTGACCATATCAACAACAAAACTAATAGAAATAATATGATTATCTCAATAGAAGCAGAAAAAGCTGTTTGACAAAATACAACATCCATTCCTATCAAAAACACCAGAGGGTATAGAAATAAATGGAGTTTTCCTTAAAGTATCTATAAGCAGTATAAACAGTATTTACCTGCTAAAGCAGAAAGATAAGCAGTATCTATCTAAAATCATCCGCAAGCATTATATGTAATGGGGGTAAGCTAGAAGCTTTCCCGGTAAGATCAGGGGTGAAGCAAAGATGCCCATTATGACATCCATTACTTAATATTGTACTGGAAGTGTTAGCTTTAGCAATAAGAGAAGAAAAAGAAATCGAAAGAATTAGAATGGGCAATGAGGAAATAAAACCATCGCTCTTTGCAGATTATAGGATGGCATGCTTAGAGAATCCTAGAGAGTCAAGTAAAAAACCACTTGAAATAATTAATAATTTAGCAAAATTGCAGAATTTAAATAAGCCCATATAAATCATCAGCATTTCTGTATATCACTAACAAAACCCAGAAGTAAGAGACAGAAAGAGAAATTTCATTTTTAAAAGAATTGTAGACAATAAAAAATATTTGGGAAGTTACCTGCCAAGACAAACTCAGGAACCATATGAACATAATTGGAAAACACTTTTCACAAAATAAAGTCAAATCTAAATAATTGGAAAAATATCATCTGTTCATGGGTAGTCTGAACTAATATAATAAAAATGTCACCTCTACCTAAATTAAGTTACTTATTCACTGCCATACCAATCAAACTACCAAAAATTATTTTATAGAGCTAGAAAAAATAATAACAAAATTCATCAGGAACCACAAAAGTCCAGAATATCAAAGGAATTAATGAAAAAAATGCAAAGGAAGGTGGCCTAGCTGTACCAGGTCTAAAATCACATTATAAAGTGGCAATCATCAAAACCATTTGGTACTGGCTGAGAAATAGAGTGGTGGATCAGTGGAATAGATTGGGTAAACAAGACACAGTAGTCAAGGACTACAGTAATCAACTATTTGAGAAACCTAAAGACCCCAGCGTCTGGGATAAGAGCTGATTATTTGACAAAAACTGCTGGGAAAGCTGGAAAATAGTATGGCAGAAACCAGGCAACACTGTGTACCAAGAAAAGGTCAAAATGGGTACATGATTTAGACACAAAGGGTGATACTGTACCAAGCAAATGAAGAGAGTAAGGAATAATTTACTTTTCAGATCTATGGAGAAGGAAGGAGTTTATGACCAAACAAGAGATAGAGAACATTATGAAATGCAAGATGGATAGTTTTAATTACATTAAGTTAAAAAGTTTTTGCACAAAGCCAATGCAACCAAGATTAGAAGGAAAGCAGAAAGCTGAGAAACAATTTTTACTAACAGTATTTCTGATAAAGGCCTCATTTCTAAAATATACAGAGAACTGAGTTAAGTATATGAGAATATAAGCCATCCTGCAATTGATAAATGGTCAAAAGATATGAACAGGCAGTTTTCAGATGAAGAAATTGGAGCTATCTTTAGTCATATGAAGAAATGTTCTAAATCACCATTGATTAGAGAAATGCGAATTAAAGCAATTCTGAGATACCACCTCACACCTATCAGATTGGCTAATATGACAGAAAAGGGAAATGATATATGTTGGAGAAGATGTGGGAAAATTGGAATGCTAATGCATTGTTGTTGAAGTTGTGAACTGATCTAACCATTCTGGAGAGCAATTTGGACATAAAGGGCTATAAAACTGCATACCCTCTGATCCAGCAATACCACTAGTAGGTCTGTATCCCAAAGAAATAATAAAAAATGGGAAAGGACCCAAATGTACAAAATACTTATAGCAGCTCTTTTTGTGGTACCAAGAACTGGAAATTGAGGGGATGTTTATAAATTGGGGAATGGCTGAACACGTTGTGGAATATGAATGTAATAGAATACCACTGTGCTATAAGAAACGATGAGCAGGTAGATTTCAGAAAAACCTGGAAAGACTTACATGAACTGATGCAGAACCAGAAGAATATTATACACAGTAACAGCGACATTGTGTGATGATCAGCTTTGATAGGCTTGGCTCTTCTCAGCAATGCAAGGATCTAAGACAATTCCAAAAGACTCACCAAGGAAAATGCTATTCACATCCAGAGAAAGAATGATGGAGTCTGAATTCAGATCAGACCATACTATTTTCACTTTTGTTGTTGGCTTTTTCTTTCTCACGGTTTTTCCGTTTTGTTCTGATTCTTCTTTCATAACACAACTAATGTGTAAATATGTTAATATGATTATACATGTGTATCCTGTATCAGATTGCTTGCTCTCGTGGGGAGGGAAGAGGGGAAGGAGGGGAGGGAGAAAAAATTTTGGAACTCAAAATCTTATAAAACTGAATGTTGAAAACTAAAAAAAAATAAATTTTTTAAAAAGAAAAATAAACAAACAAAAAAGAAAGGGAGCTTTTTAGGCTTTGGCACTTGAGTGAAGGGTTGAAGGGAGCCAGGGATTTTAATGGTGAAAGTGAGGAAGGAGATCACTCCAGGCATGCAGTACAGATCTGCAAAAAGGCATGATTGTGATAGATGGAAGACCACGTAGAAAGAACAGCAAATGGGCCAATTCAACTACAACAGAGAATACGTGAAGGCGAATCATGTGTAACCAGCCTGGAATTGTGGGCTGGAGCAGAGTGTGAGGGCTTGAAATATAAAACAAGGGACTGTATTTATCCTAGAGTCAATAGAAGGGAACCACTAGAGTTTTGAGCAGGGAAGTGATATGGGCAGATATGCTTTAAAAGTATGTCTTTGGCCTCTGTGTGAAGGATGGATTAGAGAGGAGAGAGGCTGGATTCTGGGAGACTCATTGGGATTCTTGTAGTCTAGATTCTAGCCTTTCCCACCTCTTTATCAACACTGCTGCCATGATGATCCTCTTTTGATAACATCTCTCTTCTCTCCTTTCCAGGGTCATTTCTATCTTGCTCCATATTTGGATGGGCCTGCCCTCAATTGAGAAAAACCTTTACTTGTCTTGTACCTGCCCTGTGAAATCCAGCTACTTTCCATAGTATCTTATTCCTTTCATGGCTTAACATATCAGATCCATGGTTGCCACCCACTGCCTCTGTCTCCCCAGCTCCAATTTGTAGTTTAACAAAATCCTCCAACATGGCTTCCACCCCCATTATTTGATTGCTCTGGGTGCATGGTGATGCATAAGCAATGGAGGTAGGAGCAGCATGCTATGAGTGGCTGTCGGGAAAGAATGCCCCTTTGGGTTGAGGGTTTGCAGAAAGGGGCCTGTCACTTTGTCAATGCCTCCAGATCTCCTTTGAGGTAAGTTTTCTCTGACCTACTCTGAGTTGACCTTCCTAGCTCTGGATCACGGCTGCACATTCCTTCTCCTGTCTCCATCCCAGTCCCCTGGGTTGTGTTACTCACATGAACTTTGACTTTATGGCCTGGTCAGATCATAACTTGGACCATGATGCTGTTCCCCAGGAGAGATCTTCCTCTTATTGTCCTTTTAATTGATTTCTAATCACAAGATGTCAGCGGTCATCCATTTCCATCTACACTTGAACAAGAAGCCATCTATTTCAACTCATACACCTGTACCTGACAAGTGGTGTTCCAGACTTGACTTTAAGCCCTCCAGCAACAGAGAATTTACCGCCTCCTAAGGCATCCCATTCCACTTTAGGAGAGCTCTAATTATTAGGTGACACAGTGGATTGTGTACCAGGGCTGGAGTCAGGAAGACCTGAGTTTAAATCTGGCCCTAGACACTTACTAGCTGTGTGACCCTGGGCAAGTCACTTAATCCTATTTGCCTCAATTTTCTCATCTGTAAAAAGAGCTGGAGAAGAACATGGCAAACCCCTCCAGTATCTTTGCCAAGAAAACTCCAAATGGAACCACGAAGTGTCGGACATGACTGAAATGAACGAAACAACAATAACAATTTTTAGGAAATTCTTCCTTATGTCATACTTACATTTGTTGCCTTGACACTGCCGACCCCCACCCTGCCCCATTGCTCCCAGTTCTGTCCTCTAGAATCAAGTACAACAAAGCCTTAGCTTTCTTCCACAATGGCCCTGCCCTGAAATGTGAGGCTGGATGACCACAGAATGGGTGTGTTATGTTCCTTTCAGGTATTTGCTAGATTAATTGGCCAATGAAGTCCCTTTCAACTCTCAAAATAGTGTGATTCTGTCAAAGAGTTTAAGATAGCTATCATATCCCCAATTAGCCTCTTCCTCCCAAGGCTAAAATCTCTAGTTTCCCTAATCAGCTCTTGCAGGCCAGTATCAGTAATGATATCCTTTCTCTAGGAGCCATGACTTTAGCAGTCCAAGGAGACCAGGGCAGGAGAATTGGGTGACCCAGTCTACTGAGGGGATAAGCACCCCTTGTTCATCAGAGCATGTGCCAATGCCCTAAAGGTTAGCCATGACTTTGATTATGTCACAGAACTCTGCTTCCTTGATAAAGAAGGCCTGAGTACCTGATAGTAGTACACATATTAAAGTAGGTCGTTTTAATCAACAGAGAGGAGAAATTGCCCATCTGCTCCCTTGGCTTGATAATACAGTTCTGGTAATACAGTTCTGGCTGTCAATTCACTTGCAGTATCAGAAGTATCAAAGCTGGAGAGCATGTGGGGTGGTGGGTCTGTGTAGATTTAGGGGAAAGTCTGATAGTTTCAGATACGTCTTTTGACAAGGTCAGACCCTTTTTTGAGGTGGTCCCTTACAAATTATATTGTTCATCCTTTGTTTTGAAGAAGACCAATGACATCATGAAGGAGTGATGTCTTTACTCATGGGTGAATTGGATTTAAGTGAGACAGAGCTGTGCAAATTGTCAGCCTCACTCTCTCTTCGAGAGTCATTGAAATCCAGAGGCAACACAAAAGTCAGGATGACTGGTGATAGCCCACGATGTAGTGGATGACCTTGGCATCTTTGATGTCTCACCAAGTTCTAAGAACTCCACAGCACTTGCTTCAGCCACCTTCATGGCTGTTGAAACAAATTGTTCCCGTCTGGGAACAATTCTGCTGGGAGAAGTCTTCGCATGCTTTGGATAGTTAACCCCTTAACTCACCAGTGGGTCTAAAGTCTGTTGGCTACCCTCAGCCTGGTTTAGCCCATCTGTTGAGATGGTTTACTAAGGTGTGGCCACTGAATATACAACAAGGGCCTGACCAGGTAAGCTGAATCTTTTTCAAAACAATTGAATGTGGATTTAAATGGTTTTGAGCACAATAGAGACAGAGTTGGCATCTGGGTGTCTTGAGGTTCTCCTATCATAGGATTTAGAGCTGGAAGAGATCTTAAAGATACTCTTATAGAAATCTTACATTTTACAGATGAGGAAACCAAGACCAAGAAAGCTTAAGTAACTTGACGAAGGTCACAGAGGTAGCTAGTCACAGAGGTGAGACCTGCTCAAGTGTCTGAATGTCACAATGGAAAGAACACCTGACTTGGAGTCAAGAGACCAGGAACACATTTGTTATTTCATTTTAGCTTCTATTATGCATAAGCTGACAGGATTCAGGTCTGGAAGGGACTTGGGACGTTGTGTAGTCCAATTCTCTCCTTACTCCAATGAGGAAACTGAGATCTAGAAAAGCTAATTGGTTTGCCCCAAGTCCCACAAGTAACAACTGATAGATGTCAGATTTGAACCCAGATCCTCTGAATCCCAAATCATGGCTCTGACCATTCTACATGTTGCCTTTCAGCCAAAACTCAGAGAAGATTTAGAACTGGACGACACTTGAGATGTCATATAATCTAAACTGATCATTTTTCAGATGAAGAAACTGAAGGTCAGAGAGGTTAAGATACATGTCCAAGATAGTAGATAATATGAAAGACATCCAGAGTGCTGGGTCAATACTCAAAGGCATCACAAAGGGCAGGCTGCTGAAAGCAGATTGACTCACCAGGGCATGGTTTCTTGGGGGTTTTCTCTTGTTAGAGAAACTATACATGCATTTCTGGAAAAGATCTCTCCCTACTTGTCAATCTTCATTACTTCATACACATAGTCCCCATGACCTTTGCTCAATCTGGATTCCAAAATTCTTCAGCTAATTATGACAAAGATGTGCTGAAGTTTTGGAAAGGAACAGGGTAATTCCTCAGAAAATCCAATTTTCTTGCTTTATAGCTCCCTTTGTGGTGATGACAATGGGCAGAGTGTACTCATCCCAGCTGGGTCCTCCCTCTCCTATATATTTTTCACTTTCTCTCGTGCCCTGTTCTCCTCCCCTTCTCTTATCTTCTCCATTTTCATGGAAATCCTTTACAATATATCACTTGCTTCTTCGCCTTCTTAAATAGAATGTGATGAATATAATTTAATTTTTTTCTTGGTGACTTAGGGTCACCATACTGAATATCAATTGATCACTGTGCTTAAAGCAGTGATGCCAGCAAGGACTCTTGGTATGTATTGGACTATTTGGCCACACACCAAATGGTCTCAAAATGGTTTTGCTTTTATGGTTTTCCATCTGCTTTTTATAACTTGTTCACCTCTTCCTTCTGCTGTCCACAGTCACTCCTGCTGTTCAGAGCTCCTCCTAGTACCCATTCAGTACCTTATTCATTCCACAAGAATTTTAATAACACCTAATCTATATCCACAAAAATCTTAATAATACATAATCTATGTGCAGGTGCTGGTGATGCAAAGACAAACATGAAAGCAGTTGTTTGCGCAGACTAAACACGTGTTTATCCTCCTATGGAGGAAAATCTGATGGATTTTATGACAGACTATAGTGGCTCAGACACTTTTCCCACTTACTTCCAGGTTATTGCTATTAAGCCTGATCTTAGGCTGAATGGTGTTGTTATATATATCAAAGATGCATCTTAGTTTCAGAAAAACCTGAAAAGACTTGCATGAACTGATGCATAGTGAAGTAGACAGAACCAGGAGAACACTGTACACAGTAACAGAACAAGAACTATAAGTGACTTAGCTATTCTTAGAAATACAATGATCCAAGACAAGCCCAAAGGACTGATGATGAAGCATACTATTCACCTCCAGAGAGAGAACTGATATTGTTTGAAAACAGCCTGAAGTTTGCTATTTTTTACTTTCTTTTTTTTCTTTTATTTGAGTCTTCTTGTACAATATGGAAGTTTTTTACAGAATTTCACATGTATAGTCTATATCTGATTGCTTACCATCTCAGGGAGGGAGGGATAGAATTTGGAACTTTAAGCTTTAAATAAAAATATTAAAAAAAGAAAACTGCATAATGGAGAATAGAAAATAAGAAGTATAATAATTTTATTGGGAAACCCATTCTTCTCATTTTGAAGAATACATAGTGAGCTCCCCACTGTGTTCAAAATAGGATTCTATTTATATGCAACAATTTGTATATAAAATATATGGCCTAAAGCAACATACATTTTTGCTACTTTGGGGAGCCTTTGTCTTATCATTTTTTATTATGATTACTATAATCTAGCTGAAAACTGTGATGTCTAAACTCTTAATGGGCCAGGCTTTTACTTCCTCATTACCTCTGTAATAAGGAGGAGAGATAATAATAGTACCTACCTAGAAGGACAGTCCTAAAAACCAAATGAGATAATCTATACAAAATGATTTGTAAACCTGAAATCTCTAAATGTTAGTCATTATTAGTATTATATCTTGAAATCACCAAGAGAAGAATATATTCAATCCCAACTCTCTACCACTAAAATTCTTGCCTGGTCTTGTATTTTCCTCAGACCTGGGGCGCATAAACTGTTCAGTTTCAGTGAGAAGCAGAGAGAACATTGGTATGATCATTGTGTTCCAGACAAAATGGCTACTTGGAGTCCATATTCCATCCTTCTCCTCCTTGTCTTGACACCATAACCAGAATACTCTCCATTCTCATCTCCTTCTCTTGGAATCTTCAACTCCTTTCATGGTGTAGTTCAAGTGCACCTTCTATGGGAGGTCTTTAGGGATACCCCTTACCTAGTTGTACATGACTCACCCCCCCAAATTACATACGTTAGTAACCTTTTTCCCTAAATGGAGAAAGCATTACATAACTGACTGTATTTGGAGCCAGCAGACATTATTTCAGTTTCCAGTTCTGCTAATTATTGTCTTGTGACTTTGAGCTAGTCACTTATAAAACCATTGGCTGTCACTGTGGAGTGTGGAGTTGGCCAGCAAGCACTCCATCTTTTTCTGCTCCATAGAGGCAGACATGAATCTTTCCCAGGTCTTTCCTGTCTCCTCCCTAAGGAGTGGTTTTGTATGGGTTCACTGATCACTGTCCAATTCTCTCTTTCTCTCTGGATATTTAATCAACTACAATCTTTGATAAAAAATAGCTCCTTTTAAACCATGTGTCCCTCAGTTCTGCATGGTTCTTTCCTCTATTTTATAGAGTGTTTATCAGACTTAATACAATCACAACAGCACAGAACCCCCAGTTAGGAAGATATTTAGTATGCAGACAGAATTTTGCCACTGCTGTCATTTAAATTGGACTTTATCTCTAGCTAGACCCCAGCCTCTTTATTTTGAGGCAAAATGAGGCTTCAGGAAACATTTAAGGAAAAGGAGCAAGCAGAGTATATTAGTCTCTGCCACAGAATAACTTGCATGGCCCAATTGGCAGTCCGCTACTTCTCCCTTCTCTGCTACAGTTCTGCTCTCCTTCCAATTCTGAGCAGCACCAAATGGCAGGAAGATTTTCTGTGTCCAATATTCAAACATCTTTGTATTCCCATTGATCCAGGAGTTCCTACCCATGACGCAGATGACAGCCTATCCACATTTATCCATCACGTTTCACCCACTGCCCCTTTGCCTTCCTTCTGGGGTCAAGCAGAGCGTGACTCATTTTGCTCCTAAATGACTGCCCTTTAAATTTTTCAAGAATCTTTTTCACTTCAATTTAATGCAATTCAGCTGTGTGCCAGGCACAGTGCTACAATAGAGAGGAGCTTGCATTCTTCTGGAATGCAGTGCCTCAATTCACCAAAGCCCAAGCTTGAAAATATCAGTAGGTTGTTTGGTCATTTTTCGGTTGTGTATGATTCTTCATGACCCCATATGGGTTTTCTTGGCAGAGATGCTGGAGTGCCTTGACATTTCCTTTTCCAGCTCATTTTACATATGAGGAAACTGAGGCAAACAGAATGGAGTGACTTGACCAGGGTCATATAGCAACATTGTCTGAGGCCAGATTTGAACTCATGAAAAGGAGTCTTCCTGACTCCAGACCCAGTACTCTATTCACTGTGCCACCTAATGAGTGCATATGATCACTGGAAATGGAGGCTATGGGATATCTTCACCTATCTACCTCATGCTTTACCCTCTTTTCTATAGCAAGGTGGAACTTAATATCCATGGTCTTCTTCCCCAGACCATCAACCATGTTCCTATAATTCTTATAATTGTGAAGTTCAAAGAGAGATGGGGCTAGAAGTTTAGGAATCACAGGCCAGTGGAGCCAGTCTGACAGTGGGAGGGCTAATCTCCACCCATCTGTCTGACTGGATGATGGTAAACTGAGTCCTTTCCATGTAGCACTCAGCAAAGATGAGAGAACATAAACCAGAATATCCTACTACATGTGTCAGCACTGGATAGAACAATATCCTCGATTCTCTCTTCACCTTCTGGGGTGTTTTGGTGTCTCCACTAGACACAATGGGACTTGGCCCAGGAGCTCTTAATGATAAAGCTGAGAACATTTTTCAAACAAATGGGAATCTGGCTTCTGTTTTGCCCTTTCTTTGCAACATAATAGATAGTGGTGGGGCAGAGAAAGCAGTTGACCAAGTCCATGGTAGCCCTGAATGTAAAAGAGGCGTAATTCATGGAGTCTGTGACTTTTGGCTCCTTTAAAGTGGAATGTAGGAGGAGAGCCAGAGTTTGATAAAAATAGAAGCTATCCAGTGTCAAGGCCTGTCTCCAGATGGTCTATGGGAGTCCAAATAATAACTCTTCAACAACAAGGTTGCCATTAATATGCACAGAGATTTCCTGTCTTAGAGTGGGGCAGTAAACAGAAAGGATTTCAAGCAGTATCCACAGCAAACAAGTGTTTTTCTCCAGGATGGAGGAGAAGGTTAACCTTTCCTCTTCTGGAGCACTCTGGGAAAAGATACTGGATGATTTGGGATGGGAAAGAAGAATGATCAAATGCCATATATTTCTGTATCACTTCCTCTTTTGTGAGAGAGACGGAAAGACACCTATGGGCCTCAATTTCCTCCTGCAAAATGAGGGGATGAACCAACTGGCTTCTGGGGTCCCTTCCAGCTATAGAACTATGATGATATTATCCAGTAAAAAATATGGCAATCCATGATTTCCTCTGTGCAGGTAATAACCAGAGAGGAAATTCCATCCACCAACATAGATCGACAACTCCTCTGGAACATATAGGAGTATTAGCAGGAGTGCTGAGAAGTTAAATGATTTGCCCAGAGAAATAAAGGCAATATGTGTAAGAGAGGATAGAAGCATTGATTGGGAGCTGGAAGGGGATCTAGAGATTTTCTTCTCCAACCCCTTCCAGGCAATCATGGTTGCTGTTTTCCAGATGAGGTTAAATGTCTTGCTTATGGCCACCTAGATAATAAGCAGCAGAGGTAGGTCCTTGACCCCAGATCCAGGACTCTACTCCGCAACACAATCTCTCTGAATCGTCCTGACTCAGAAGCCAGACTTCCTTCCACTTCACCGCAGCCTCTCCATTTTAAGGTTTCCAAAAATAAAACAACCTCCCACCCCCAACTCACAATATCCCTGTGAGGTTTGCAGAATAATTATTATGATGCCCATTTTACAGATGAGGAAACTGAGGCTAATAGCAGCAAGGTGACTTTACTCATAATTATATAATTACAAAATATCAATATCAGTAATAAAAAACTAGGCACAGTTGGAACTGGCAAGGAGTAGCTGGAACTTTGTTGTAGGTGTTGGCATCTCCACCAGGGGTGACATGTCCCCGGGGGTATGCTGTCAGTTGCCTGCAGACTTTCTTGGATGCCACCCTTCCCTGGACCCCTAAGAGTCCTTCAGGCTTCACATACTTCTTCTGGGGACCTTCCTCTGCAGAGGACTTCTCTTTATGTGCTATTTTCCCTTTATGTGGTGCTAAGTCTAGGAGCTCTGTGCCAGGATCATAAGAGGATCAGCTGAGGAGGATGCTGGGATCTACATGGAAGTCAGTGCCTAACAGTAATTGTGATTTCCCCCTTTCTCCATAGAAAACTCAACCCCCTCCCCTGCTAGTCATTATTCTCCTCTACCTTCCTTTTCTACTTACTCCAGCTCCCTTCTCCATCGTTAATAATTTCCTTCCATCTTCTGGTGTTCACTGAAACTGAGCTTTCTTCTGAGGATGCTACATCTTCTACAAGACTGACTCTTCCTTCTTTGTCACCATCATCAGTCAGTAGCCACCTCATCTATGTCATCTATGGACCTTCAGATCACTGAGTCCTCCCTCTCCCCTCCAATAAGCTCAATACCCAAGCTCACAGTCTGCTCCTCCACTCCCAACTCTAATTACCTTTGAATACCGCCCCCCCCATTACTCAGTTTCTTTAATGCCCATGATCTTTGGTTCTACTTTATCACAAACAACCAATCAAGACACAAGCATTTATTAAATACATACCACGTGCTAGGTTCTGTGTTGGGTACCTGATAAACAAGCATGAAAATAAAACACTTATTGCTATCAAGAAACTTACATTCATAATTACATTAAAAATACTTACTAAATAAATACATGGTAATGTTTTTTGAGGTAAGAGGGTGTTGTACAAACAAAACAGCTAAGGGGAAGAGGCAAATCCTCATGTGTTGCAGAGTATGTGAAGGGGAAGTAATACGTGATAAAGCCATAAAGATTGGTTGGATCTGAGTTGTGCAAGGCTTGAAATGCCAAACAAATAGTAGTACACTGGTGCTGCCTCATTACAGCCCTGGAGAGTTGATTGTTAAATTTCCAGTATGGGCAATTACACTTTGAAAACAGTCAAACACTTCAGATCCAAACATGATTTATTGTTTGGCTGATTGTCTAGATTTAAGAAAGTGATGAATAAAATATGAATAATACAAATTAAACTTAAAAGGGTATTGTGTGTGTAGAGTCAGTTGTTGCACATTTACCTGGAGGTGGAAAATGAAATATCTACTTTGAGGAACACCAAGAAGGCCAGTGTCACTGGATCACTGAATGGGGGGTGGGATAGGGTGGTGTAAGGTACAAGAAGAAAGAAAAAAAATCCCTTGCCCTGAAAGAGCTTGGGATCTACCATCTGATCTGCTTTAGGAATATCATTATGGTGGTTGTGTGGATGGAAGGGTTAGCACAGAGAGAAGCTGGAGGCCAGAAGAAGCAGTATTTGATTTCTCTTCCCCCGACTCTGCCCATTGGACCATAACACTTGTTTTAGACCTGTTGAATTTGAGGTGTCTATGGAACATCCAGGTCCCACAGAGATAATAATCATTCTTGCTCCACCTACATTACAGCACAGTTGTGAAGGGAGGTCTGTGTAAACCAGGAAATAGTGCATAAATGTGAGCTATAGTCCTCAGAAAGCAGGAAGAATAATTGGCATGTTCCTTAATTAGGCTTCTGTTTGTAGCTTTATTGTGGAGGGTAATCCCATTTTTTAAAGCCCACTTAAGTGAGTCTCCATGCCTTGATTACAGCTGCCATTAAGTCCGAGTATCAGATGAGTCCAGGGCCCCACTGGGAGATTTAAGCCTGTGCTATTCACACATACTTGTGAAATTCAAGCATACTCTTCTCTGCCAAGCACTAATGATAGTAATAAATTAAGGAAACACCCAGCTTTGCAAATCAACATTGTCATGAATAGTAGATTTTTCTAATAGTCCTTTACAGTTTCTAGTAGTGACACTGATGCATTCACTGGGGGAAAGACTACTAGCTTGGGATTTCTCAGAGAAGGTGTCAGGGAATTAGCAAGTCTTGAGATGGGACTTGAAGGGTAGGATTTGGACTGGCAGAGAGGAGGAGGGGGCAAAGATGGAGAGGTAGAAATGAGCCTGGAGCAGTCATGGGAACAGATGGATATGATGGGGGGATGATACTTGAGAGCAGAGAGAGTGGAGGTTGTGTTGGGTCAGTTAGTGGTCCTTGAAATGTTAAGAGGGCACTCCAGTCTCCTGCTTCTATATTGGTAAAGCATTTTCTCTTCTAACCTTTCAAAGGCCTATTGAGAGGTCCTATTTGGCCTACAGGGCTTTCTCTAATGAAGTGTTGGGTGGGCAGTCAGAGGGGGTTAATTACTCTTTGGTCCACTTGAGAGCTCAATAATATGAAAAATAAGCTCAGAAGAAATTTGTTTGGCCACTAGATTACCCCCTGTGTTTCTTCTTTCTTGGGAAGAATCCTCAAGAAGAGAGAGTCCTGGGTGTGAAGTACAGGAAGACCTAGATTTAAATCCTAACTTTGACACTCACTAGCTATATGACCATGGTAAGTCACTACATCTATGAGCCTCATTTTCTTCATTTGTAAAATTAGAATAAAAATATCTGCCTCTCAGGATTGTTTTAAGGCTCAAATGAAATAATGTATGCTTGACAACAACTTTAATAGATTTTCCCACAAAAATTACAGTTACTGTCTCTTTAAGAGGGTATGGAATCATGAATAGTGACAGTTTAAAGACCATTCTGTAACGAGTCAGTGGGGAGATTGAGTTTACCTTTTTTCTATGAGATATCTGTGAGGAGATGGAGAATTTTGTTATCTATAAAGGGATTGAGTTTTAACTGTCGTCTGTGAAGAGCCTGAGAGTTTAATTATTATGTTAGAACTCAGGTCAATGAACTTTAAAAAATATTCTGTTAAGTAGATTTCAATCTTGTTGATTTCTTTTGTGTTCTAACATATTTTGATCCATGAATTTAAGAGCATTTTTTTTCCTGAGAAGGGGCCCATAGACTTTACTAGACTGCAATGTTATAGAAAGGGTTAAGAAATCCTTCGTTAGAGAGTTACCTCTCATAGCTAGAGAGAGACTGAAAAAACAGAGTGAAAGAACTTATCTTTTACGATGTCTGAATTTAACCCTCCTTATTGAAAATAATTAAGAAGATTCTTTTTAAAAATTTTTTTGAGGGGGGAAGGCAAGGCAATTGGGGTGAAGTGACTTGCCCAAGGTCACACAGCTAGTAAGTGTGTCGAGTGTCTGAGGTTGCATTTGAACTCAGGTCCTCTTAACTCCAGGGCTGGTGCTGTACTCACTGTGCCACCTAGCTGCCTCAATTAAGAAGATTCTTGAGAGATTTTGGCTGATTTCTTGGGAGCTGAATAGTGGGACTGTGTTCCTGAAGTGAGAAGTCGAGTTAGCTGCGATGGTTAGTGGCAATTCTGGCTGCATTCATTACAACAACTGAAACATTGTAAATGATTATGCTTTTTAATATTTGTCACATTGTTAAAAGTTGCATTTCCTGTGACTCAATTATTTCAGCCTGGGAGAACATAGGTTTTTATATAGAGGAACATGAGAATCTACTTATGGGAAAAGATGTTTCTCCAGGTTGTTGAAGAAATGATTTTTCATCAACAGGAATAAGGACTGAGCGCCAATTGAGTAAGACAAGATAGGTGGTTCAATTTTAGTACTTAATAAAGAAATATCCAAGCATATCTCCTGAATTACTGCAGAACTTGTGATGATGGTGAGTGAGTATGGTAACAACTGAATTAACAATCTGTGACCATTCCAGGTAGACGATATATGAGCTTAGTTGACCTTAAACCCTGTTGTATATGTAAAGCACTTTGCAAACCAAACCTCAAAGCCTATAGGAATGCCTTCTCTCATTTGTGCAGTGTGTAATTGAATCTGGCTGACTGCCTGTGAGAGTGGGAGGCAAGCTTATTTAATGTCAGTATACCAGGCCTGGAATTCATTTCCTTCTCACCTTTCCCCCACAGAATCCCTTTCTTCCTTCAAGATACAGTGTAACCACCACTTTCTATAAGAAGCTTTCCCTGATCCTCCCCAACTCCCTAACTCCTTCACTTCCTTGCTTTTTATCTGTCTTGCATTGACTACATTGTATTTATTTGTATTTGTCCTCGTTATAAATACTTTGTATATACTTATACACATAGTCGTCTCTCTTGATAGAATGTAAATTCCTTTCCAATAAGGGATCCCCAGGACCTAGCATTGTGTCTGGCACACAGTAGGCATACAAGAATGTTTCTAGACACCTTTTTTGATGGCTGTCTTGAGCCCTGCCTCAAATATTTGACTTTGAATCTGTCATTTAACTTCAAGAATTCCCTTCCCTAGATGAACAATTCCTTGAGGACAAGGAATATTTCTTATGAATCTTTATATCTTTCACTGTGCTAATCCTATGTTATGTGATAATAAATCCTTGTTGAGTTCTTGAATAACTCAATCAATGTTTATTGATTAATTAATTAGACCCATCATGAACTGACTGAATGACTGAGCAACAAGAGTCAGCCAGGGGCTCAGTGGATAAAGTACTGGGCTTGGAGTCAGGAAGACCTACTTCACTTCCTGGCTGTGTGACCCTTGGTAAGTCACTTAACCTCTGTCTGCCTGACAAAAGATCCACTGGACCTTTTGGAGAAGGAAATGGCAAAGCACTCCAGTATCTTTGCCAAGAAAGCCCCCTGGACAGCACTGACCTGCTATTGACCACGGGGGGGCATGAAGAACTGGACATGATTAAGTAACAATGACATGATACTCTAGTTATTTGAGCTTATAGTCTACTGAGCTCCCAAGATATTTTTCAGACAACTTGTTGCCTACCCAGATTCATAAGTAAAATTTGTTTGGTGGGGGAGAGACTTTGGGATGCTACCTTATTGGGGGTACAGAACTGATATAAAGATAAGGGTAAGATAAAGACCTTAGTGAGAGCCACTATGTGTATAGACCCCACGACTCCACTGCTAGGGAGCCAAGCTTCTGGGGAAGAGACCATGATGAGATGGGGCTGGTGAAGGCTCACTTTACAGAGGAAGAGCTTAGAATCCCACTCGAGCCATTCCATTCCAAAATCATCTGAGGCCTTTAATTCCAAGAATCCCACCAGGATAACGGCCTTATATCTTCCCTGTACAGATGCTGTTGCATTGGGTGAAGGGGCAACTTATTTATCAGGGTCTTGTAGTATAGCTTTGCAGCTTCTGAGACTTGATCTTCAAATCACTGGGAGAAAGCAAGGAGAGTCAGAAACATCTGGCATGACCACTGTAGAAGGGAAAGACATGTTTTGGCCCCGCTTTGCCATGGCAACAGGACTCTCAGGGCACATGTCCAGGTGCACAGGGGTGAGGGGAGGAAGCTTTTTGTCATTATACATTTTCACTTTCAATGGCTAATAACAGTTCAATTGTTGTTACATGGAGGGGCATTTATTAATGGAAAAAGGGTTCTTCTACTCAAAAAAGTTGGAGAGAGAGTGGATTCCAGGCATGGTAAACATAGAAACTGAAAAGGGCAGTTCGAGGGCTTTACAAAAAGTATGTTAGCGTCTATGGGGCTGCTAGCTGAATGGACTGGTTCTCTCCTAGATTCAGACTGTAAGACCCCTACTGCTCCAATCCCTAAGACTTCATTTTGCTGATCATGGGATATCCCTCAGTACCTCAGACAATGCAGTTCTCACAGCGGGTGTCCAAGGAAGTTTGTGAAAGCTCTTTGAGAAGCATAAATAGGTCTCCAATGCTTTTTAGTTCTGTGATTTGCTGGTATGTGTGCTTGTGGGTGCTGGGGTTTTTATGTGCTCACACAGGCCACAAACATTAAGGCGGCTCACATGATGATGATGATCATAACACATGACATTTGCTCACATGGGCCATTGGTTCTGGACCCTCATTCAGAAATAAGATCTTAAGTACTTAATTTCTCTCAGTCTTCCCCAGTGGGACTAAAATAGAAAGTAAAATAACAATAAAGTCATGTCAGAGAGCAACGATGATATTTTTCACAGGGGCTGGTATCATGTTGGATTACTTTGCATGTATTTTATTCCCTTCCATTAGAATGTATGCTCCTTGAGGGTAGGGACTATGTTTTTGCCTTTCTTTGAATCTCCAGAGCTTAGCACAGTGCCTAGCACATAGTGAGTGCTTAATAAATGTTTGTTGACTATTTAACTTGCTTTGAGAGAAATCATGGTATACTGGACAGATCACTGGCCTTGGGGCCAGGAAAAATCTGAATTTCAGTCTTGCCTGTGATACTACTGAGTGTGTGACCAAGTAGGCAATCAATGAGCGTCTCAGTGCTCTAGGGTCTAGACAGCCAAGATTCTAAGGTAGCCAAGACTAAGTTGCAGAGCAGGTACCAGCCTTCATTGGTAGAGGGAGTTCCCTCATCAAAGTATTCTCTATACCAATGAAATCATGGGTTCAGTCTCCATTGCTGTAGTATATTTACTTTGTGTACATATAAGTATATGTATGCATGGATACATGTGTGTGCCTATGTATATGTGTGTGTATGGATGTATATCTGCGTGTATTAAAATTTATTGATTGATTCCTGCCATGTTGATATTCAAACATAAACAGCTACTCTGAATCTGGCCATCCTATCAATTCTGAAGCGATCTGATTGAATAAATGTCTAGTCCACATTTCTCCATCTTCTCCACTAGAATATGATAAGATACTTTACCAAACATCTTGCTAAAATCTAAGTAAACCATATCCACAGCATTATCGTCATCCAGATCATGCCATATGAGTTGAAGTAATTAAAGAAGAGAAGACTTGGGTTGAAGGATGGGGGTGAGGAAGGGTTGTTGTGGTGGAGGGAGAGGTAATTAGCTTTGTTCTGCTTGTCCTCCCCATCCCGGCCAGGTCATAACTAGAAACAAGGAATAGATATTACGGAAATGCACATCTAGGCTAAACATCTAGGAAAAAAGTCCTGACAATTAGATCCATCCCAAAGTAGATGTCATTGTAGGTCTTTAGTGCTTCACTTGCTGGGTGTGTTGTAGAAGAGATTCTTAACCAGACTCACGTGGGCTTAGGTTTTCTCTAAAGTCCCTTCTGGCATGAGATCTTTGATCCCATGAGTCAACTAGCAATTCTCACTTCAGCACGGGCTGAACTAGATCACCACTGAGGTCTCTTCTAGCCTTGAAATTCTCTGGTTCTATTACCGTGACTTGTCCCTAACTCTGAATGTGACTTTCATTGCTTGTGGCAGAAATCTGGCTCTGAGTTGAAGACCCTCCTTTGGGAAGGCCCAGGGCTCCACCCTCTGCCTGGCAGAGCCCTGTGGGCTTGCACATATCAATGTTGTTCAGTGATCTTTCTAAACCTAGAGGGCAAGACACTGACAAGAAGGTCCTCACCCATCATGCTCATGACAAATATCAGGGCCATTTTCATAAGAGTCGGCATGCAAGTCCTGGCATCAGAGCAAAACTCCAATTTGGGTGATTTCACGCTCCCTTTCTGAATTCCTCCTTCAGGGCTTATTAAATATAGGCAAGTACAGTTGAGGTTTTTTTTTTTAATGTTTTCTCCTTTTGAGAGTCTGTGAACTGGCATGGCCTAAAACGGTTGCTCCATTTCATGAGGGAGAAGAGTTGCACAAGTTGCATAAACCAAACAATATGCCCGGTTCTTCTGTTCCATGGTCAAGAGTAGCCTGGTGGGAAGCATCTCAGGTGATCTGGACAAAGGAAAGTTGACAGCGATGCTGGAACTGAACCCGATGGGAAATTTCAAACAACAGATTCTGTCCTTCTAAATAATTAGGTGGAAAGAATGGTTGTTGGTTGTGGGATATCATTCCACTCCTCTCAGTCCAAACAACGTGCATGTGCCAATCACAGGTCATTGGCTCCACATCCAAAGTCTGAGATGAAGAAATCCAATTAGCTTATCTGAGAGACAGAAATGTGGGCAGAGCTATAAATATGACAGGTACATGATCCCAAAGCTACTGGAAGAACCACTCAACAGAATGAAGCCCTGAAATAAAGCCTTTCATGGAGCGGCAACTGGTCTTTAAGCTTATCCATCTACCCCACAGCAGAGCCAACTGCCCTCAACGATTATTACTCATGTGTAGGTAGGGCTCAATATATTTGGAAATAACTGGACTCTGAAAGGGAGACTTACATTCATGGCCCACATCAGAAGCTCACTATTTGTGTGACCCTGGGCAAATTGCTTAACCTCTTTCAGCGTCAGTTGCCTAGTTACCTCCTGTTTATTCTTCTCTCTCTCTGTCCTCTCACCATCTCCCTCCTCACAAGTGTTTTGCTTTTGACCAGCCTCAGTTTACTAATAAGTAAAAAGGGGATAACAATAGCACCCCACTCTTAGAGTTGTTGTGAAGATCAGATGAGATTACATCCTTAAAATGCTGTATCAATGTGAGCTATTATTAATTCTCAGTAAATATATCAATAAATATTATTAGTTAAATAAAATATTAATTATTTACTGTATTATTTAATTAAAATATTATTTAATTTATTTAAAGAAAATAACTAATCAATCATTCATTTAAATAAAATTATTAATTATTTAATTTATTGTTTACTTAAATAAAATTATTAATCATTTAATTTATTATTTATTTAAAGAAAATCATTAAATATTTGATTACTCATTTAAATAAAATTATTAATATTTAATTTATTATTTTAAATTAAATAAATATTAGTAAATATATTAATAGCAACAAAGATTATGATGGACCTCCAGATTTGGAAAGGGCTTTATATACATCATATCAATTATCTTCACAACCATCCCAGGAGGAATGAAATAACCTCAAGAGAAGGGATCGCATTTGTATTCCTAGCACCAAGCACAGTGTACAATATACAACGGATGCTTAATAAATATTTGTTAATTGATTTAAGTTGGAATTATCAGTCTTCTTATCTCCATTAGGAGGAGTCTTTTGGGATCACAATGCTAGATTCTAGAGCTAGGAGCGACCTCAGAGGCCATCTGGTCCTTTTTCGGATGAGGAAACTGAGGTAAAGTGATTTCCTCAGTAACACGGGTAGTAAGTAACACAGATCTAGAGATCTGAGGGGCCTCAGTAGTTTTTGAGGCCATTCTCTCCATTTTATGGCGGAGGAAGCTGAAGTCCAGAGAGGTTAAAGGGCTCCTTCAAGGCCGTGCATAGAGCACAGTCACCGATCTAGAACTCTGACCACACCGATCTAGAACTCTGACCACACCGATCTAGAACTCTGGCCGCCTCTACAGTCATCCGGTCTGCCCTCCTGATCTGACATAGAAACAAAAGACCCAGGGGAGTTAAATGGTTTGTCCAAGGTTACTCAAAGGGTCAGCGCCGGTGGTAGGATTTGAATCCGGGTCCTCTGACTCCAGAGAAAGCCTCTCTCTATTGTCCTCAGACATCAGGACTCACAGCGTCAAGCTCACATCACTAAAAAGTGGATTTTCTTCTTATTAAAATCAAAGGTTTCTACTTATTGGACTGTTTCCCCCGCTAACCCTCCTCTGGCTCCTCCCCCTTTGGTCAATGTCTGTTACTGATCTATAGAAGCTCTAGTGATGATGGGGATCTTTAGGGAGCCAGACAAAGAAAGGCCTTGGTGCTATGAATTGGGAGCTCAACCAGTCAACAAACGCTCACTGAGCCCTGGCTCTATGCAAGGCTAAGGCTGATCACAACAGTTAGGCTTAGAGTTAGGTTAGATCAGGAGAGTGAACATGTCAGACCTGGGAGAAATCCAGTACAAAACAGACAGGGGAGATAGAAGGTCTTGGATGGGGAATGGCACGGAGGTCAGATTGGATAAAGGGGAGGAAGAGCTGACTAATGCAATTCAATTCTATGCACAATGCCATGGGCATACAGGCATCGTGGCACAAATGTACTGGAATATTTTGGGAGATCAGTGCCTGCCCTCAGGGGGCTGATATGCTACCTAGATAAACAATTATTGTACTTATATTCCCTCATCTCCACAGTTTAATCATTGCCCAGGGAGCTGGGACCATTGTACCAATGCTTCTCGCAAACTCATGAGTCCCTGTGGCCAGAATGGCCTTTGTTTTCTTTGAGTGACTCAGTTTACTTCATTGAGCCTCGCTGGGCGCTGGGGCTTCTCTTCCGGGGCAGGAAGCCCAGAAACCATGCCAGGAAGAAGAGAACTTCCTGTGTGATGAGTCATGGGGCTGGCTGGGGGAGGTGTTAACTCCAGAGCCACGCCCTATTGGGTATTAACCTAGTCTACGCTAGGGGGAGGGGCCAACTCAAGAACCAATCGGCCCTGGTCATTCAGGCGGTGCTTGATGATGTCAAAAACTCTACAAGAGGGGAGAGGACAGCTTGAAGAGCTCTTTCCTTTTCCGGTTGGCGTGGGAGCAGTGGGGAGCATGACTCTGGGCCAGCCCTTGTCCTCGGGCTGAGCCCAGATGTTGGTAACTATGAATTGTATTGGGTCTGTCTGTTAATATTTGTAATTTGTTGTATTTAGTTCTGAAGTTTGGGGTGCTGGCTTTTTCCCCCTAACTAAATGAATGTTCTGAACTTCGGGGTGCTGGCTTTTCCCCCTGAAGCAAGTGAATGAATCTGTATTGGGTCTGTCTGTTGATATTTGTAATTTGTTTGTATTTAGTTCTGAAGTTGGGGGTAGTGGTTTTGTTTTCCCCCGAACTAAATGAATGTCCTGAACTTCAGGGAACTGGCTGTTTGTTCCCCTGAACTAGCTGACTGTAATCTGTATTTGGCCTGTCTGTTGATGCTTGTCTCTTTGCTGCCCTGAACTAATTGAATGCTAACTGAATGCTGGCGTTTTCCCCTGAACTAAATGAATGTTGTCTGTATGCTAACTGAATGCTGGATTAAAGTAAGCTGGTCAATCCCTTCACCATGCTTTCCTTGTTTAAGCAGATAAAAAGAACCTGTGCTTTCCCGGTGTGCCAGCAGCCTCCTGGGTGCTGGCTGTTGGGGGATCTTATGACCCCACAGGAGCTGCTAGCTGGGTTGTTAAAACAGTCCCTTAATTAATTTCCTCCTGAAAATCTCTCCCTCCTCTCTCTCTCTCTCTCTCTCTCTCTCTCTCTCTCTCTCTCTCTCTCTCCTCTCTCTCTCTCCCTCCAAGTAGATATCTTCCCTCCCTTACATTTTTAAAACCAAAATATTTACTTCTAGGGATACAGTCTATACAAACTCCAGATTGTGAACCATATCATTTCCTCTTAGAAAATAGGGGTAGAGTAATCTAGTGGAATTTGAGGTTTGAAGTATGGACCCTCATGAGGGAGTGTGAATGTGGTGCAAAGAACACTGGCTACAGTCAGGAAATCTATTGGGTTCTGACATTTAATAGTTGGTTTTTTCCCCTGGCAACTACTTCTGAGCTGACTCAGTTTCTTCATCTACAAAGTGGGCATAGCAGTAAGAACTTATTAAGTACCCACTATGTGCCAGGCATACTGTGACATGTTGGGGATATAAAAACAAAAGCAAAACCATCCCTACCCTCAAGAAACTTACATTCGAAAGGAGGAGACAACATGAAAATATAGAGGTATATTCAATATATATAAGGATAAGAAGTTGCTTCCCTGGCTTCCTTCAAGTCCCAGCTAAAAGCTCACCTTGTACAAGAAGTCTTTTCTGATCCCCCTTAATTCGATTTCCTTCCTTCTTGTGATCATTTCCTATTTATCCTGCCTAGGTTTGTACGTGGTTGTTTTTGTGTTGTATTCCCTGCTAGACTGATCTCCTTGGGAGCAGGGATTGTCTTTTGCCTTTCTTTGTAATCCCATAATTTAGCACAGTGCCCAGCACACAGTAGGTGCTTCACATTCCCTGCCTGGCTGACTAGCAGCTTGGGGAGTGGGGAGGCTAATGCCTACCTTTTCTGCCAACTGCACAGCATTACTCTTATGATAAAATAGGGGAATAGAAAGTGAACAGAGAGGTTCTATAACAGCAGCCTGTTATACAGACGCCAGGTATTAGTCACAGTGATGGCTCCCAGGAAAGTCAGGAAGGATGAGGGGTGGCAGAGAGCAATGATGTGATTGGGAATTGACTTGCAATTTTCTTGGCATAGGGAATTCCTAGTGAGCAAGTTATCTCTGAAGATGAAGACCAGCACGTTTTCTAGATCTTTGTCTTAAAGAGAGTTGCCTGGAGTACTGAAATGATAAGTGACTGGTCCAGGGTCACACAGCCAGTCTGTGTCAGAAGCAAGACATGTATCGTCTCTCTAATACGGCCCTTTCTCTTCTCTTATTCTGCCCCCTACTCTAGTGAAGGACCTCATCAACTCGTACCTGGATTATTGCAATAGCCTGCTGGTGGGTCTGTTTGCCTCAAGTCTCTCCCCACTCCAATCTATCCTCCATTCTGCCACTGAAGTGATCTTCCTAAAGCACACAGTGACAATCCTCACACACATAGAGCTTCACTATACACATGGGGCCCACTCCTCTTTTCGTTACATAGATTTGTTTGCATGTTGTCTCGCCCACTAGATTGTAAGCCCCTTGAGTGAAAGCACTCTCTTTCTTGCCTCTTTTTGTGTCCCCAGCACTTAGCACAGCATTTGGCACACAGTAGGCATTTAATAAATGTTCATTGATTCATTGGCTACTTAAGTGAAAACCCCTTCTCAGGGATCTTGTAGAAGGCATCTCTACTCCAAAGAGGGGTCAGTTTGGATGAACTTAAAGTCCTTGTCAATTCTGAAGTTCCATCTTTTTACTGTTTAATAGAAAGAACAGCTCTACACTCTTCTTTTTGCTGCACATATTCCTGGTTTTTTAATAGTCCCATTGTGTGACCACACAAAAAATTCCATTATCAGTCATTAGTTCTAGTTTAACCTCCACGCAGAGGTCCTGGCTGCAGTTACAAACAGTTCACAAGTTGTGAACATCGACTCCTGCCACATAGGCTCTCACCAAGCACTATTAAAATGGACAGACTGTGAATCATTGCTTGCTCTTTAGCAGAGAAGTTGGTGGACAAGGGGAATATTTTTTCAGTTTGACCTGCCTTGTATCAACATTGTCTTCTTCCTCAAATGGAGCAGCTTCTTTAGAAGAGTTCAGTAGCTCTGATTCAGTTGGGGTGGCCAAACTATCCTGTGCTTGACAAAAGTGGTAGGCAGCGTTGATTTGGGGGAGGCTTACAGATCAGGCTTACAGTCAAGAGGCCAAATGTATCTTGGTATTGTTCCCCACCTCTCCCAATTCCCATCTTCCATTAATCCTCTCCCCGAAACTCCTTAGGTTCAATCTCTACTTTTGGGGGGTTCCTTTAATAGGGGAATGAATAAATGAAGGCTTGGAATTCCAATAAATGAAAGTATTGGAATGCTGTTAGATGGAAGAGAGATTAGACTTTACGGTATCTTACAACTGGCTAGAAACTCAGTGTCTACCTGACCAACCCATATCCAAAAAATAATCCTCTCTGCAACACACCTGACAAATGAAGATTTCCAATGAGGGGGAACCAATCACGACCCTAAGACACTCCATTTAACATGTACATAATACAGGTGTGTAATAACATCTACATGTTAATATATTTCCATGTACTTATATACACACATATATGTATGTATGTTGTGTGTATATGTGTAACCAACAGCTAATTTCTCAATAGATAAGTGATCAAAGGATACTAATAAGGAATTTTTCAAAGCAAAATTTCTAACCCACTTGAAAGAATGTTTCAAATTACTAAATGAACAAAATGCAAATCGAAACAACTCCGAAGATTTTACTTCGCACTGTGCAAATTGGCAAAGATGCAAAAAGATGGGAATAGTCAATGTTGCAAGGATTATAGGAAGACAATGCACACTGGTGCATTGTTTGTGGAGCTGTGAAGCAAGTAAATTATTCTGGAAGTAAATTTTAAATTATGCAAATAAATAAAATATCCATGTTCACACTCTTTGACCCAGAGATACTACCCTAGGCTTATACCTCAAAGAGGGTACTGATGAGATAAAGTCCCTATATATACCAAAATTTTTATAGCAGCAATCTTTGGGATAACAAAGAATTGGAAACAAAATAGGTGCCCATTGACTGAGGAATGGCTAAACAAGTTGTGGCACATGAATGAAAGAGAATGCTTTAAGAAATGATGAAAGTGATAAATGTCAAGATGCGTGGAAAGATCTGTAAGAAATGATGCAGAGTAAGTAAGCACAACCAAGGAACAATGTACACAATGACCACAACAACGTAAAGGGAAAGAAACAACCACACAAGAAAAGAAAATGAATGATGTTAAATTATAAAGAACAGGTATGGTTCAGAACAAGAGATATGCGAAGAGGCGCCTCCAACACATGCTTCTATTGAGATAAGATATCCATGAGTGTGGTACATTGCATATATCTCATATTCTTCATGTATTGATTAGTTTTTATCGATCTTTCGCTATAAAATTTTATTATTAATAGCTAATATTTATATAGTGATTTAAGGTTTGCAAAACCCTGTACATATGTTATCTCATTTGATTCTCACAGCAGCCCTGGAAGACAAGGTTTTTTTTAATCATTCCTATTTTACAGATGATGAAACTGAGGCAGGAAGAAGTTAAATGACTTGTCCAAAGTTCCACAGTTAGGAAGTGTCTGAGGCAAAATTGGAACTCAAGTCTTCCTGACTTTAGGTCCTGTGTTCTAGTCCGTTGTGCCACTTTTGTTATATGGGGTAGGCTAGTTTAAGAAGGTAATGAGAATGGATATTTGGAGAAATTATGACCATGTTAAAAAAGGTATCAATAAATCAATCATTTATAAGAAAGAAAAGTAAGATCAGAAAAGGAAGTGGGTTAGTCAGAGAGTGAGTGTGAGAGAATAGATAATCATAGCTGGGATCTGCACTGAGATACTCAGAATTTAAGGAGGCTTAGAGTACATTGGGAAGACCCTCTGGTAGGAATCTGTGAGAGAACCCAGATAAGAATCCCAAATGGTGAGAAAGAGCATGTGAGTCATGATTTTTTATCTATACATCTCACATCAGTCTCCTGATTGGTAATTGTCTCTTCTAGAACAGTATTTTAGGAAAGCCCCAGTCATGGCACTTTCATCCCCTCCTCTCTGGCCTCCTCCTCTGCACCCTCCTTGACAAATTGCTGGTCAATATTCAATGACCTGAATAGGGTCACAGGTCTGGCAAAGCAAGATTCAGAATAGGGCATCCTTGTCTCCAAGTCCAGAACTCCATCCTTCATACTATGCGACATCATGATGCCTCCTCTCTTTTCATAACCAGAATCTTTATTGGATATATGAACATGGACCCTCCTCCCCCTTAAGCAAACTCTATGTGTCCACAATAGAAATCATCATTTCTCAACATCCTCCCCAGGTCTTCTTCTGACCTTCTCCTTCCCTTCCTCCTTCCTTCCTTCCTTCCTTCCTTCCTTCCTTCCTTCCTTCCTTCCTTCCTCCCTCCCTCCCTGCCCTCTCTCCCCTCTCTGTCTCTGTCTCTCTCTCTCTCTCCCTCTTTCTCAGGGGCACTATCATCCTTCCAGGTTCACAAACTTAAAGTCACCCTCATCTTCTCATTTCCTTTTCCAAATATCCAATCAGTCACCAAATCAAGTTGATTATATTTCCATAACAACTTTCACCCCTGAACCCTCTTCTTCACTCATAGGCCAACTACCCTAGGTCAGGCCCTTCTCATTTCTCAAACAGATTATTTCAGCTTCTTAACTGGTCACCTTGCTACAAGTCTGTTCATTCTCCAATCCATCTTCTACCCAGGGATCTAGTGAAGTGATTGTTTCCAGTATTTTCCCCATATTTACCAAAGAATAAACCGAGGGTAAGAAATCAAATAGATTGCCCAGGTAACACAGGAAGTCTGAGAAGGAGTATTTAAACCTAGGTATCCTTAGAGAGACTTTTGCATTTGTTTTTGTCTTTAAGCAGAAGCTGGACATATAATCAGGCATATCATGGTGGGGATTCTTTTAGGACTAGGTTGAAATTGTCTGCCTTAAGGCTTTTTTCAACTCATATTCTGTGATTCTATTTCTCTAGCACCTAGCCCAATACTCTACATGTAGTGGGTGTTTCAAAATGCTTGTTGAATTTTAATTTGCATCTTTTATACACATAGCCCTTTATATTTCCAAAGAGCGTTTGCATACATTATTCCAGTGAAATAAGAGGCATCTAGGTGGCACACCAGGCAGCTCTTTGTTGCAGTGGATAAAATGATGGACTTGAAGTCAGGAAGACCTAAGTTCACATACTGTGTGAGACGCTGTAAGCCTGGGCAGGTCATTTACACACACTCTCTCTTTCCTTATCCATAAAATGAAAAGACAGGATTCAATGAGCCCTGGAAGGATAGCTCTAAATCTATGATACTATGAAATTTGATCTTTATTAAAATAA
Organism: Trichosurus vulpecula; assembly: GCF_011100635.1. Lineage (NCBI taxonomy): Eukaryota > Metazoa > Chordata > Mammalia > Diprotodontia > Phalangeridae > Trichosurus > Trichosurus vulpecula. The sequence goes on along the minus strand of NC_050575.1, from coordinate 427,361,431 downwards.
AAAGAATACCCAATGAAGAGCTTAGGGGGGTGAGTATGAGTAGGTGCAGAAGTTACATACCTTACCCAAGGTCACTGAGAGCTGGTGCATATGTGGGGCTTTGCCTGTCAGTGGAGGAGATGGGATTTCATCCTCCTTGCCTCCTTGGGAAGGAGCCTGATCAAATCCCCTCTTGCCTCCTGACACGCAGCCATGAATCTGGTTCTTTGTATTAAACCATGTTTTCTGAGATAATAAACAATTGATCATCTGCCCTACTCTTCTAGAAGGTTGAATGTTGAGAGGATGGGACTGGAAAGACCTGTTCTGACCATGTGTGGGCAACCTGACCTTGTCCCTCTGGGTTCTTTCATCAAGCTCCTCAGCTTTAGGGAGTGAAAAGAGAAAGAAGAGTAAGAGATGAAGAACAGGGAAGAGGGAATATGGGAGTCAGTGTTTATGAGCCCATTGTTTGCTTAGGAGTGGAGGGAGCAGAAGGAAATCCTTCGTGGGAACCAGGGTGACCCATCTGGCTCCTTGAACCTCAGGCATGAGAAGGGGGTATGTGTGATATTCAGAGCAGTAACCAGCACAAGGAGAAGTTGCCTTTGTCTCAGGGTGTTGGCATGAGAGGGTATGACTCCTCACCAGGGATTGGAGAGCACAATTCTGTTCTTATCTGTATGCTGTTTTCCACCCCATCCTTGTTACTTTCCCCATGGTGACCTTAGCCACCACACTGACCGCTGATGTTTACTTTTGTTGTTCAGTCATATCTGATTCTTCATTGGGATGTTTTTGGGCAAAGATACTGAAGTGGTTTGCGATTTCCTTCTTCAGCTCATCTTACAGATGAAGAAACTGAGGTAAACAGAGTTAAATGACTTGCCCAGGTTCCCACAGCTAGTGTCTGAGGCCAGATTTGAACTCAGGAAGATGAATCTTCCTTTCTTCAGGCCTGGCGCTCTATACACTGTGCCACCTAGCTGCCCTCCCTTATGCTTACTACCTGTGTGAAATTGGGCAAATCACATTCATCTCCACTGGGCTCAGTTTCCTCATCTGTGTAACAGGGAGGCAGGGTTAAGTGGCTCCTAAGATCCCACTGAGCTTTAGAAATAAGATCTTATGATCCTACACCTCATCATGAGGTTTTATAGAGACATAGGACACATCTTCATGCAAGAGACTCTGGCTCAAGAGCTATCCTTTGCTGGCATGATTGTACCCAATGTGGTTCTTTCTCCTGAGATGATTCTTACTTCCTCTACTACCACATTCTCATAAGATCATAGATTTAGAGCTGGAGGAGACCTCAGAGACCATATAGTTGAACCACCCATTTTATAGGTGAGTAACCTGAGACCAAGAGAGGAGAAGGTTCATGGTTCCCAAGTATCAGAGGTGGGATATGAATCTAGGTCTTTCTGATTCCAAATTCTTCATTCTATCCATTACACGTACTACATCTTAGCCAGTCCCTTGTGAAACTAATGCTATGTCACCACATTTTCGTACTTGTCCAGTCTCAATCTTGGACTATCCTCGGCTACCCTTAATCTTCCACTTTCTATCATAATCTTAACACCCTCTAGTACACACTGCTATGCTCCAGAATCAAGTTCAGCTAGTTATAGCTCTGAGGCTGCCTAAAAAGAAAGAACAGGGAGTGAATATGAAGATGCTTCAGTCGCAGTTAAATCCCCAGGGAAGCAAATGAAACCTGGGTAGCTAATGGCCATCTAACCATTTCATTTCCTCTGTAGGCATATTATAGTTTTGGCATGGAGAGAGGACCCTCAATACCATAAAAGCTGCAGATCAGCAGGTAGGAATAATGTTAAACAAGCCCATCTTGATTCCTGGAAAATTAATTAAGGCAAAGCTTTCAGCCTGAGAGCAGGCTTTCTCCTGAATTTGCTGTACATTATCCTCCATGTCAGGGGAATTTCATTTCCAATCAAAAATTGCGTTTTCATTGCTTTGATGCTGGGGTTTAAGCAAGTGGACAGGAAAACTCAGCCTGGCCCTTGATGACAATGTGTCAGGTCCATTTGACCAGTAGGCTCTGGATTTGTCTAAAACAGAAGCAGGGAAGAGAGCGTTATGCATCCTTCATTCTAGCTGAAGCTTGGTAGCTCTATTTACTGGGATTTAGGGCAGATGAGTGAGAAACTGATTAATGTAGTGAGAGGGGCAGTGATTCAAAACAAAAACAATGAAGCATAGAATGTCCAAGTGGAAGGAACCCCAGGGGCCATCTGTTCCAACTTGTATCTGAGAAAAAAAGCTTACCTTGCAACATACCAGAATAGGGATTATTCAGGTTCTGCCAGAATACGGCCAAACTCAAGGAACCACTCACTATCTCAGGAGGCAGCCTATGCAACTTTGGGTTAGGCCCAATTTTGCTCTTACATCAAGCCTAAATCTATTTCTCGGCAAATTCTATGGAACACACATTGTTCTCTTTGCACAGTGTTAAGAAAGATCTTGATAAAGTGGTGAGAGTCCAGAGGTTGGCATACAGGATGGCGAAGGGTCCACTGTCCATATTTTGTGAAAAGCAGCTAACGGAACTAAGGATAGTTACCTTGGAAAAGAAAAGTCTCAGGTGAGGGAACATGGTGGCTATCTCCAAGCATTTTTTCTTGGCTGGCATATCATACTATTGATTCCTTTTAACCTGGCAGTTCAAGAAAACCCCCAGGAACTATAGGAATTCTTGTCTCACCTGGATATCTCTTGTCTTATAATTTTGAAGTTAACTTTTTGAAGCCAAGTTTGAAGTTTACACTTTTTCCTTGTAAAATCCTTCCTGCTCAGCATTCTAGTCTTTTCTTTACAAGTTAATATTGACTTATTAATGACTACTCTTTGGATCTAGTATTTCTGATCATTCTAAGTCCACCCAACCACAACATTATCTAGCTTATACCATCTTACAAATAAAGACAAAATACTAGTAGGTATTATAACCCAGAATATAACATTCCCATGAAATAACATTGTAGTGAAAAAAAACAATGTGGTTAAGCTGTATCTGATGCCAACCATGGAGCTGCCTTTACTTTTGTTTCTTTCTTATATTAAGACAAGGACATGAGGTGGCCTCAGGATAGAATCCAACAAACTCTGGACTTGATAACAGAATTCTTAGGACTGAGTCTCAGTCTCACCACCTATGTGCTGCCTGAAAATTGATTTGAGGATCCTAAGATTTGAGAATTGGAAGGGACCTCAGTGGTTATCTAGTTCAGCCCACATATAAAAGGGATATCTGCTTTAACATTCCTGCAGAGTGATCATCCAGCATCACCTGCAGAGATGCCAGGCTCATGACTTGAAATTGTAAGTGGCTAATGGCCACAAGCAATCCTGCAAAACTCCCAAGTGTAGCCCAAACCAGTTTAAAATTTAATCGAGGAATGTTTAACGAAGTAAATGAAAATATAATATGACATGGTTGATGTTTTAGTTCAGTCATTTTTCAGTTGTGTTCAATGCTTTATGACGCCATTTGGGATTTTTTTCTTTTAGCAAAGATATCAGAGTGGTTTGCTGTTTCCTTCTCGTAGCTCATTTTACAGGTGAAAAAAAAAACCTGAGGCAAATAGAGTTAAATGACTTGCCCAGGGTCACACTGCCAGTAAATATCTGAAGCCAGATATGAATTCAGGAAGAGCAGTCTTCCTGACTCCAGACCTGGTGCTCTATCCACTGCACCACCTAGCTGCCCAGAGATAATGTTAATGCGACTTTTTCTAAGTCAATATCATGCTGGCAGGGATCTGTCATTTTACTGAGTTTGACACCACTGAGCTAGAAGACCTTCAGGGAGTGTAAAGCCATGACCTCCCAAGGCAGCACATTCTGCTTTTGGATGGTGCTTGCTGCTAGCAAGTTTTTCTTGTAATCAAACTAATATGGGCATATTGTTACTTGTACTCATTGCTCCTGTTCCCTCCATCCCCACCCCAGACTAAACACAAGACTTCTCCACCTGATAGCTCTTTAAATATTTTAAAAGAACCCTCCTGTCCTCCCGAAATCTTTCCTTCTATATGATAAAAAGTCCCCTGTCCTTCACCTGATTCTCAGATGACAGGTACTCAAAACCCTTCGTTATTCTAGTCATCCCCCTCTGCCCTCTCTCCAGTTTATCAATATCTTTCTCATTAATAGAGAAATCACTTTCTGTATTGCTTTGTTTCTTCATCCAAAAACTCAATTCAACAATACAATTATGTTTATTAAGCACCTGCTGTAGCCAAGACTTGTAGATGACATGGCTCTGGTTCCATCAATATCCGGAAAATTGCAAAGCCTTCAGGAAGGGGTCTATAACAATCTAAAGAATACGGCCAAGCTATTCACAGAAGAAAAACCGAAAGAATGAAAAATCTTTAATATTGAGATTATCACATGCAGTTAGATAAACTAGAGAGCTTGTTCATCATTATCTCTATCTCTATAGCTGTGTTTATATCTCTTTTTCTCCCAAATCTATACTGGCTGCATAGATAAGATTATTTTCTTTCCTTCTCTTCTATTTTCCTTTTCTTTTCCTTTCCCTTCCCTTCCATTTCATTCCTATCTTTTTATTTCATCCTCTCTTTTCTTCCCTTCTTTTCTACTTTCTTTTCCTTTACTTCCTCCCTCCCTCCTTTCCCCTCCCTCCCTCCCTCCCTTCCTTCCTTCCTTCCTTCCTTCCTTCCTTCCTTCCTTCCTTCCTTCCTTCCTTCCTTCCTTCCTTCCTCTCTCCCTCCCTTCTTTCCTTCCTTCATTCCTTCCCTCCTTCCTTCCTTCCTTCCTTTCTTCCTTCCTTCCTTTCTTCCTTCCTTCCTTCCTTCCTTCCTTCCTTCCTTCCTTCCTTCCCTCTCTCCTTCCTTCCTTCCTTCCTTCCTTCCTTCCTTCCTTCCTTCCTTCCTTCCTTCCTTCTTTCCTTCCTTCCTTCCTTCCTTCCTTCCTTCCTTCCTTCCTTCCTTCTTTCCTTCCTTTTTTTGCTTTAGTATCCGCAGAGTAAAACACAGTGCTTGGCGCATAGTTGGTGCTTAGTATATTCATCATTAGGTCCTGGAACATAATATGGCTCTTCCTCCCTCCCTATTCCCCCGCTCTTTTTTTCTGTCTCTTTCCTCTCTCTTTCTCTCAATATTCTTTCTCTTATCTCTCCCCTCTCTTTTCTCTCCTTTCTTTCTTTCTTTTCTCTCTCCTCTCTCTCTGCTCTTTTCTTTCTCTTCTTTATCTTTCTCCTCTCTCTCTTTTCTCTCTCTTCTCTTTCTTTTGTCTCTCTTTCTCTCTCCTCTCTCTTGCTCCTTTCTCTCTCTCTTCCTCTCTCTCTCTCCCCTGTTCCTCTTTTCTCTCTCCTCTCTTTTTCTCTCCTCTATTTCTTTTTTCTCCTCTATTTCTTTTCTCTCTTCTCTTTCTCTCTTTTCTCTTCCCCCCCCCCATCCTCCACCTCCTGCTTCTACTCCTGCTACTCCCATAGCTACTCGTTATTCTATATGATATATTCTATATATCGTTTAGCAAACACAGGCTTTGGGGTTTCCTCCTTTCCCTGTATTTTTTTTATTTCAGTCCCTCTTTATCACATCTGAAAGCTTCTGTATATTGCCTTCTGTATATTGTCCTGATCGAAGGCAATTTCAAAAGCTTCATGATGGAAAATGCTATCCACATCCAGAGAAAGAATTGATGGAGTCTGATTGCAGAATGAAGCATATGTTTCTGCTTTCTTTATTTTTTCATAGTTTTTCCCCTTGTCTTCTGTTTCTTCTTTTACAACATGACTAATGTGGAAATATGTTTTACATGATTGCACATATATAACCTATATTAAGTTGCTTACTATCTTAGGGAGGAGGGAGGAGAAGAAGAAAAATCTGAAACTCAAAATCTTGTAAAAATGAATATTAAAATTGTCTTTTCATGTAATTGGAAAACTACTATTAAAAAACCAAAACCAAAACCAACCACCAAGCAAACAAAACCTACAAATATATTGTCCTTGAGCCTCTTCACCACATGTTTCATCCCTAACCCAAAGTCCATTATTTTGGAAACCTAAGCCACACTTCAGATATTCAGTAAAGTTACTTGGTCTCACATCCTGGTTCTGCCCCTTCCTGTGTGACCTTGGGTGAATCACTGCAGCTCTTTGGGCTTTTGGGGTTGGGTCTGATGGCTTGTCAGGTTGCTGACAGCTTTCAATTGATGATCCTCTGATCTGATTCCTAAATCCTATCCTCCAGCATCATCTTCTTGGCCTCTTCCCATGTTAACTTCCTGCATCCTCCTTTCTTTCCTCAAGTCCTAACCTTCAATCAGCAGCTGGGATGAAAACACCAGCTGATTGCCAACAGCCTTCAGTTTCCAGCCCAGGACTTTATAATCCTTAGCAAAACATTTTGGTTTCTTTCTGGCAGCAGCATTTGTCCCCATGCAAATCACAATAAATGAGTGGTGGCCATCAGGTTTCACTAGCATCAGGAGACTTTCAATTCCATTCCAGATCCATATCCCTGGTGGACAGAAGACAAGACTCTCTCCTACTCATGTCAGATCCTCCCCACCCCTCTGAAATACACAAGAAGTTCCATTTTGATTTTTGCCTTTGTAGCACAGTGTCTGGAATATAGTAGATGCATAATAAACAGCTCTTGGATGAGGCAATGAATAAGGATTGAAAGAGGGCTGCCTTTATGTTCCCTTAGAAAAAGTTGCAGGTTGGGGGTCTCTTCTTCCTGTGGACAATAGTGGATGTCTTCATATCCATTGGTACCCAATGGGTAGGAACTCTACTTAGCATTCTGTGCAATACGGACAATTGCCTTCTTTTTAGAAAACCTGATTCTACCATATATAGAAAGCAGAACCCTAATAAGATGACTTGGCACCAGGCCAAATACCACCAATCATTTCTTGGACAAGTGGTATGGGGGCTCATAGCTGGAAGGGATTCAAGGAGTCAGACACAGGCCTTTGAGTGACAATAGAGGCAGGGAGGTGGACTTCACCTCAACCTGACATCTGGAAATTTCCAACACTAATTCTTGCTAACTATATTTTACCTCCCTTGTTTCTATGTTACTGGAAGACTTCAAGCAGAATTACCATTATAATAAGAGCTAGCATTTATATAATGTTTTAAAATTTATGGAGAAACTGAGTCTCAGAGAGATTAAAGTGAGTTGCCCAGTGTCATACAGCTGGTCATTATTTGAGTCTGGATTTGGACTCCAAGTCCAGAACTCTATCCCCAGTGCCACCTAGCTGACATACAGGATTAGATCTAGCACTCAAAGGAAACTCAGATGCCCATTAGTCCAACCTGTTCATTCTACAGATGAGCAAATTGAGATTGGGGCTCAAAAAGGTTAAGGGACTTGCTTAAGGTCACACAAATTCTAAGGTTCAGGGTCAGGATTTGAACCCAGGTCCTCTGGCTCTTTGCACTACAATGAGATTCCTCCAGTACTGTCAGCACCCTCTAAATTTGGTGCCCTGAGAAATAGTCCCATTTTGTTTGCCTTAATTATGGCTATGAGAGGAAAGACCTCAGAACTATCATATAGCCCCAGCACTTCAACTCAATCTAGTGATCCAATTCAATACCCATCTATCCAGCACTGACTCTAGTCACTGTTTTACCCTTCCCTTCCTTGCTCGTGTCGCATGCTTCCTCCCTCCAAATTCTAGGCATAGATTTGGAATTCTCTCTTCTTTAGTGTCTTTTTTTCTTTGTTATCCCTGACTCAGGTCTCTCTCCATGCTAAGCTAACCTCTGTTCAGATGTCAAACTGATCTTCCCAAAATGCAAGTGTAACCAGTATCCCAAGGGACACTACCAGGCTGTGAAAATAGTCAAGGCTGCACTCTGTACTCTCTTCAGATCACAGGATTTCAGAGTTGGATTAGACCTCAGCTGCCATGTAGTCCACCCATACTTCAGAAAGAATTCCTTCTCCACTCCACCCGACAAATGGCCATTTAGCCCCTGCTAAAAGACCTTGAGTGATATCTGCTGAGGCACCATAATGTAATTTGCAGAGAACTCTGTTTCTTGGGAAGTTTTTCCTGACATCAAGCCTGAATTTGCTTATTTCCATCTTTCTACCCCCCCTTGCATTGCTCCTCATCTGCTCTCTGGGGTTAAGCAGAACCAATCTCATTTCAATTCTATATGATATCCCTTCAAGAACTTGATTATTGCTCTCATGCTCCTCTCCCAATTCCTCCAGCCTTGTCCCACTTCTTACTCCTGGACCTTGGGAAATGGGCTTTTTGTTGTTGTTGTTCAGCAACATATCACTTTTCATGAGCCCATTAGGGATTTTCTTGGCAAAGATCCTGAAGTGGTTTGCCATTTCCTTTTCTAACTCATTTTCAGATGAGGAATTGACATAAATAAGGCTAAGTGACTTGTCCAGGATCACACACCTAGGAAGTGTTTGAGACCAGATGTGAACTTACAAAGATAGGTCTTCTTGACTACAGGCCTGGCACTCTATCAACTTTGCTACCTAGCTACTCCTGGAAAATCAGTTCTGGACTCTGTTTTCTAGAGTAAATGTCTTCTGCATTAATTCTATTAAGATGATCTGAAGACAGTAGACTCTGGCCTGCTCCTGAAGCCACACTTTCTTTAAGCTCTTATTTCCTTCAGCTTAGACTCATAGGCTACCGCTGCCTTCATCTCACCCTAGGATGCCATGCCTGGTGGGAAAGCATCCTTTCCTTTTGTGCTGTCAGGAGGATATTCAGACAATGACTGGGTTAACATGTCAAATAACAAGAAAAATGAACCTTTGGAGTCCAGAGGACGTTCTTTCAACATGAAAATGGTAAGAGTTATTTGAGGGCAAAGCCAAAGATTGTTTGGTGGGATGGACACCATATGGTTCAAGCTGGCAACAGGACCATAGCTGGAGTTTGTATCAGGGATGGACACATCAGCCAAAGAACTGACGGAGAAAGAAGACACCCTGCCCTGATTCATTTCAACTGTCTATGACACTGACCATGCCATCTTTCAACTAAAAACAATTTCTCCTGTATTCTTGTTCCCCCCTTCCTGTCCAACTTAGATACAACTGTCAGACTAATTTTCCCAAATCATTACTTTCATTATGTCATATCTTTCCCTAAAAATCTGCAATGGCTCCCTTCTTCCTATTACTTCCAGAACTATTTGGTCTGGCTTTCAAGGCCATTAATAATCTGGCCTCACCAGATTGATTCAACAATTTTTTCCTCATTACTTCTCATCCTCCCTCCCCCACTTTTGCCACATTTAGCCAAGACATCTTGTCCTCCTCAAACCTGCCTCTTTGTCTCTGTTTTTCTTCTTGTCTGTAAAGCCCTTACACTTCCTCAGCTCATTTAAATCCTATTCACCCTTCAACTCTGCAATCCAGTGACACTTACTCCTCCTCACACACAATGATATATTTCTTGACTCTAGGCATTTTAATGGGCTGTCCCCCATGTCTAGAAGACTTCTTCCTTATTGCCACTTCTTGGCTTCCCTGGCTTCCTTCAAGTCTTAGCTAAAGTTATACCTACAGAAAGCCTTTCATGATCTCCCAGAATGCTAATGCCTTCCCTCTTTTAATTATTTCCAATGCATCTTGTACATAGCTTATTTATACATAGTTGTTTACTTGTTGTCTTCTCTGTGAGGCTGATAGTAAAGGGACTGACTTTTACTTTTCTTTGTAGCTTCAGCATTTATCACAGTGCCTGGCACATAGTAGGTACTTAATAACTTCAAGTTGACTGAAGGGCTCGTCCCAGCTTTCCATTCCCACAAAGCTTTCCCTGACTAGTCTTGCCTTCATGCATTCATCCAACAGGATTTGCAGTTTTATGTGAAATCATCTTTTTTATTGTAATATGTTGAAAATGTCTGTTTTCTTCCATAAACTAAAAAAAAGAGAATTTAATAAGTACCTATGATGTGCTGGGCACTCGGCTTAGGTAGAAAATGGGGATACAAAGGCAAAAAAGAAGCTCTCTTTGACTGCAATGAGCTTACTTTCTCTTGCAGAAGTGGAGTCCACATGCACATAGATTAGTAAATATATACAACACATACAAAGCAAATATAAGGAAATTTCAGGGGTAGAACACATAACTAGGGAGCTGAGAAATGAGAAGGCACTTGAGTGAAGCCCTGATTAAGGCAATCAACAAGTGTTTTATCAAATGCTTACCATGCGGCAGACACTATGCAAAGACAAAAGTGAAACAATCTTTACCCTCAAGGAGATTACATTTTATATAGGAGACATGTTCACATATAAGTATATCTGAAATAAATACATGGTACTTTTGGGTGGTGGAGACAATGGTGCTTGCATTGAGATTTGAAAATAAAACAATGAGGCATTCTAAGAAGTAGAGGTGAGAAGGGAATGCACACTAGGCATGGATGACTGACTGTGCAAAGGTGGGAGGGCAGGAGATAGAAAGTCATACATTAGGAATACCTGGAAAGAACAGTTTGGCTGCACTTTAGAGTTTATGAAGAGAAGTAATATATCATTAAGGCTGGAAAAGTTGGTTGAGGTCAGGTCATCAAGGGCTTTAAATGCCAAGCAGAGGCATTAGTATTTGATTCTAGAATTAATAGGGAAGTTTATTAGTTACTCAAGACAAAGGCTTGGAGGTGGGAGATGGACTGAACTCTCTGTTCTGAATTCCCTTTGTGCTGATCATCAATATAACAGTTCACCTTGGAGACTCCCCAAAAGCCAAAGCATGCTGAAGTGATTCTGAAAGCCTCAAGATGCTTTGACCAGCTGATTCTCTCCCTTGCTCAGAGACAGACACTGGGACTGCAGGTATTAACAAACCCAAGAAAAATAGTATGTTCCGTAGAGCAGAAGTGGTGAATCTATGGTTCTCCTCCCTTGCCCTAGAGTCTGAAGTCTTTTTTGGCAGTGGTTTAATTAACTTGGTGGGGAAACTGGGGCAATGGCTTCTGTCCAACACCCAAAGGGAACTCCATTGCACTTTAGGGGGTGGCAGAGGGATGGAATTTCTTCTTTGCATGGAGCACATCAGGGTTTTCCTTCCCCTATTATCAAGATGTTTTCTTAAGGTTAATCGAGTTGATGGTCCCCTAAGATATGTTAGCACCAATCTTGTGGTTTTCATTGACCAGCTGTTTTAGGAGATGCCTTTTTCTGGGCTTTTATGGAACACCAAAAGAACATGCTTTGGAGATGATTGTGGGCCTGGCCCCAGGTCGGAAGAGTATGTGGCTCCAACAAAACAGCCTGACCTTTACTTTTCAGCTTCTGAGGGAGCCCCTGTCCTGAATACAGCCCTCATATGGATGTTTTAGAACAAGGATCTAATAATAAGCATCCAACTGAGGGAAGGGGAAAGGCTGAGAACACTTGGCACAATAGAAAGGTTGTAAAAAGGCTTATTATAGAGACTGCATATTAAAAACAGCAGGGCTGCAGATCACCAAGCCCATTATCCTTACCAAGGGCATGGGAGAGAGAGAGAGACAGAGAAGCAAAGAATGGAAGGTTTACAACATTTCTTTTATTTAAGATTGACCGATGTACATGGCACTGTATCATGGCTGATGTGCGTGGCACTGTGTTGTGGCTGATGCGCGTGGCACTGTGTTGTGGCTGGTGTGAGTGACACTGTGTTGTGGCTGATGTATATGGAATTGTAAAGGTTGCAAAGCCCTTTATGTACATTATTTCATTTGATGCTCCCAGCAGTCCTGTGATGTTGACTAATAATTATCTTTATAGGTGGTGTAGTGGATACAACAAAAGACCTGGAGTCAGGAGATCTGAGTTCAAATCTAGCCTCAGATACTTATTAGCTGTGTGACTCTGGGTAAGTCACTTAACCTCTGTCTGCATCAGTTTCCTCATTAGTAAAATGGGGATAGTAGCCCTACCTACCAGGGCTGTCATGAGGACCAGAGAAGATAAAATATGCAAAGTCTTTTCAAACTTCAAAGTGCCCTGTCATCCACTGCATCCTGAGCCATTGCTAGTTGTCTAGCCATTTGTCTTGCCATTGGACTTTGATGACTTTGGAAGAGAGATGGAGGCTGAGGCCTTATGCAAGTCTGCTTCACTTAAATCCAATTTACATGTGAGTCAAAAGGCATCACCCAAACCCTTTTACCATCTGCTTATTTGATTATTTTACTATCATGCTGCCATTTTGGTTCTCTCAAGCATGAAGGACAAAACAACAACATAAACGTGAGCTCTTACTGGTATGATTTTTCTAATTTTATAGATCATGGGAATATAGATTTTGAATTGAAGGAAACATAGAGGTTGTTTAGCCCAACTCTGTCATTTTACAAATTAGGAAATGGAGGCCCAGGGGGAGGAAGTGACTTGACTTGTAGGATCATAAATTTAGAACTGGAAGGGATGTCCAAGGCCCTCGAGTCTCTCCTTTTATAAATGAGAAAACTGAGATTTGGAGAGCTGAAGTGACTTGACTAAGGTCTCCTAGCTGCTAGGTGACAAAGCTGGAATTAGAAGCCAGTTACTCAGACCCCAAATCTAGTGCTCTTTGCACTACCCAATGATATGTTCATGGCCACACAGCTTGGAAAGATTTGATTCTGATCTTGTTTTCTCCTGCCTCTGGGACCAGTGCTCTTTTCCATGCAATGGGTTGCTTCTCAGAACTGAGAATCTCAGAATTTCAGTTCGAAGAGTCCTTGGTGGTCCTCCATTCCAAGTTGTACCTGAAAGGAAACTCTAGAACAGAATACCAGCCAAATGCTCCAACAGCCTCTGCTTGAAGTGCTCCACTGAGAGACAGAGAGACAGTCCTCTTTGGGACAGTTCTAATAGATGGGAAAGTTTTCTAGACATCAAGCCTATATTGGCTTCTTTTCACCCATTATTTCTGGCTTTGCCTTCTCTTTTGGTCAAAACCAGAACACTTTACTCCTTCCTACATTTAGCAACTTTGCGAATGCTTGAAGATGGTTCTCCTGTCCTACCTGATGTTTTCCACTTGATTCTCTTTGAATGTGAGAATGCTCTCCCTCTCCACTCAAGAAATATCCAAAGCCTAGAGAAACTGAGCTACTAGGGTCACATAGTGGAAGTATCAAAGGTGGAATCTGAACCCAAGTCTCTCCTGAGTCCAAATGCTTTCTGCTGTACAAGCTCAAAGAAATGTTGGAGATTCACTAGCCCAATGGTATAATTTTACAGATGAGGAAATTGAGGCCCAGTGATGTCATAGGGGCATAGACTTTGAGCCCAAGGGGAGCTTAGAAACCATCTAGACTAAGTCTTGCATTTTGCAGATGAGGAAACTGAGGCCCAGAAGTGAAGTGACTCATTGAAATTCACATAATTAACAAGCGTTAAGAGCTAAAATTCAAAGACAGGTCTTCTGAGGCTGGATCCAACATTCTTTGTAATGGGCCCAGATCTAGCCTTCCCTACTCCCTCCATTTGCTGGGCCCATCTCTACCATAATAGTGAGTAAGTATGTAAGTATATAGACGGACTTGGAGTTGGAAGACCTGAGTTCAAATGTTCCCTCAGACACTTACAAGCTATGTAATCCTGGGCAAGCTATGATCTCTCTGAACATGTTTCCTTATCTGTAAAATAAGGTTAATAATTGCACCCTCCTTGAAGGGTTGACGTGAGGGCCAACTGAGACAGCGTGTGTAAAGAACTTTGCAAATCTTAAAGCATTATGTAAATGTTATCGTTATATAAGCACCCGTTATTTTATATATGTGTGTATGTATTTATTTGTTCATTTTATATTTATTCCACATATGTTTTATACTTATTTGTTATAACTCCCATTCAAATTTAATCCATTTGCAGTCGGGATAGTTTCATTCTTTGTACTTTTATCCCCAGAGTCTATAAGCCAGTGCCTGATTCATGGTAGGTGCTTAATAAATAAATACTGTTGATTCATTGATTTATTGATCCATGCAGTGTTACTCTGGATTTGTTGTTGGTCTCCCTGTACTTTCTTTCATGGGTTCTTCTCTTTAACTGTGGCAACAAACTTTTTTTTAATCTCCCACTAAAGTATAGGCCGAAGATGAGCAAGGAGTGTAAGTGGTTTTCTGAGGCTTGGAATCCCAAGCTCTTCAGTGCTATGGACTGGCTATTTCAGTAATCTGACCACCACCCTAACCATTAACCATACCAAAGCCTAACCATGACATACCATGCCATCCTCATGAACTGGATCAGTTCTAAGGTCCGAGGAAGACAACAAGGCAGACTGCTCTATTCCATCACTTTGGCTAGTAACATCCATCTGATATTTCCTCTGCTCCTATCTTGATGGAAATCAGGTCCTGAAACTCATATTAGAATAAATAGGGTCTCAAGAGAAAACTCTGGCTGCCTCCTATTTTTGACTGGGTTGGAAATAGCACCCAGAGCTGTTTTTTCCTTCTTTCCTTTCTTGTCCATACTGGGGACCTTGGCTTTATATGAACCGGGAGCAGAAATATAAATCAAAATCCTGGGCCAGATGCAGAACCACTTGCAGCTAGAATCCTTCCTCAGGTGCAGTGAATTGGGACAATAACTTTCTTTATCTTTTTCCCAGTTCCTACCTTGGCTAATGTGACCAGTGATTCATTTGGGGACGTAAGTTTGGGGAGTAGGGTTGGTGGCAGCCCTACTGGTGCTAAAAAAGAACTGAGGCTTCTAAATACATAGACAACCAGTCTAATGTAAGCAATTAGCTTCCCTTCTCACCCCTCCCTATTTTTTACATACACAAATTCACAAAATCCGTAACTAAGCAAGTGATAGAGATGATCAAATGAGATCAATTAATTAACAAGCATTTATTAAGCAGCTATTCTGTACCAACGCTGTTTGGCTTTGCAGATACTAAGCCAAAAATAAAATGCTCACTGCCCTCAAGAAAACTATATCCTCTTTGAGTGGATAATTTAGATTAATTAAATGAAAACTTCTGCATGAATTAAATCAATGCATATGGAATAAAAAGAGAGACAGTTGAATGGGGAAAAAACCCTTTTGATCAAACATCTCTGGTAAGAGGTATGTAGGAAATTGATACAAAGACATAAGACCAAAAGCCATTCCCAATTACCTAAGTGATCAAAGTATATGAACAGTTTTCAGAAAAGAAAAATCCAAATCATCAGTACCTATATAAAAGATTTTTGCAAGTCATTAGTAATAATTCTCCATGATATTAACAAAAAGAAATGCAAATTTAGGCTTTACTTCACAAAGATGATAAAAGCCATGATACTGGAGAAGTTGGTGGCAAGGCAGGCATACTAATATATTGCTGATGGAGTTATATATTGGTCTGATTCCTTTGGAAAACAATTGAGAATTATATGACAAAACAACTTACAGCGAGGTCCAATTGCAGAAGTGTGAATAATGAATCTATGGAAATGGTTGCATGTATTTGAATTCACATTATTAAAAGTTATAATTTTCTAAAATATGGCAATTCATTTCATCCCAGTGGAAATCGGCAGTGAAAATTCGAATAATACTACCACTTCACAGGATTCATTATTCTCACTAATTGGAAGCTATCTATAATTTGTTCATATGTTTGGACCTAGTGAATTCACTCACTTCTGGTCATATTGTGCCAGGAGGTTAAATGACAGGAATTATAGGGCTTGCATAGGGAATAAATTTATGATTTCAATTGTATAGGAAAATTTCAGATGAGGAAATTTCCTTTACTAATACAAGTCTTCTTTGCATTTTAGAGCCTTGAGGTTACTTCAGATGTAGACATTAATGGGTTTACCCAGCTTCACACAGGCATGTTTGATCCCAGGTCTTCCTGGCCCTGAGGCCAACTCTCTGCTCACTACCATGCTGACTCTCTGATAGAAAGTAATCCTGATATATAACAAAATGCTTATGGCAATATTTTTAGGGTAATAAGAAACCAGAATCAAAATTGGTGCCAATAAATGAGACACCAACTGAACAAGTTACAAGGTACAAAGATATGGTGAAATAGTACTGTGGTATAAACATTAATATATATGAGAAATTGAAAGATGTATGTGAAGACTTACACGAAATGGTACCATAAGAAGTAAGCAGAAATATCAGACAACATACATACTGACTGAAAGGGGGCAAACGAAAACAATACTGAAAGGCTGTCAAACTCAGATTGTGACAAGTTCAGTCTAGAGAACTGTTCTCCTCTCTCTTAGTGGAGAATTGGGGGCCGTGAATGTGGAGTATTTGCTGTCAAACTTGTTCCTGGGCCTTTTGGCTGTGCTTAAAGGTTTTTCAATCACAAGAGACAGTACAGTGGAGCAGGTTACAGAGAAATGTCTGTGGTGTAAAAATAAAAAGGACCAGTAAAAAGAACCATCTATAGCAAAGGTGAAGTCAGGATTGTCTCACCTTTCCCCCCAGACCCTTCAGGCTACATATATGTTTGGCAGCTTTTGCTCTTCAAGGCTTTATTTCATGGCCATGGCAAACCAATTCCAAATACGTGAGAATATTTCAAGGTCATGAAATGATCATTTTTTTTCATGGTCACTCCAAATTGATTTCACGTGTGTAAGAATGTTAAGTAGGGAGACAGGAGATCAGACCAGGATCCCTAGTGCACCAGGCCCATAGGCATCTTCCGAGAACTCTCAGGTAAAATGAAAGAAGAAAGGGACAGCAGAGGGTAGAGGAGAATATCATTACTACCAATGACATTGAATTGTTGAAGTATTAATGGTATTCGGGGCACTACCATGGATATAGAGTCCAAGAGGATATGGGTTCGCATCTCAGCTCTTCGATTTTATGGATGTGGCTTTATTTAAGTCTCCTTCCCTCCCTGGATCTCAGTTTTTTCATTCACAAAATAACTATGTTGGATTAGATGGACCTTCAAGATCTCTTAGAGTACTAAATCTTTGATCTTAATGAAAACTGACCTTTGTAGATGCCCATTGGTTGGGGCAATGGCTAAAAAAACGTTATGGTATGACATGGTAACGGAATAGTCCTGACCCATAAACTGACAACTACAGAAGCCTAACAAAGAGCATAGAAAAATGTAGGGAGACGTCTATGAACTGGCATAGTAGCAAGACTCACAGTTAGGGTTAGCTGAGTTCAGTTCTGATTCTGCTCTCTGCGTGTGACCTTGGGCAAGCGACAACCTCCCTGAACTTCAGTTTCCCCCTCTATCAGTTGAGGGTGTTGGACTAGGAGTTGTCGGTGTCTAAGACATAAGTACAACCAGAAAGATAACATAAGGACAACAACAATGAAAATAGAATGAATGGAACAGCAACAGGAAAACTCGAACTGAATGCGATATAATTATAATGTCCAAGTTTGGAGCCAAGGAAGAGCCATGAAAAGAGATTTCTCCATGATGCATTGCATAGTTGGGGACCTATGGATGTGGAGCACTACAAATCGTGTCCAATTTGGTTAGTTTTGCTAAAATTTTAGTTGTTAAAATATAGAAATAATGGTTTTCTGGGAGGGGTGGGAGTGGGAGGGATTATTTTGGAAGCTGATGGTGATGTAAAGACAAAAGGCATCACTAATTTTTTTTAAAAGAAAAGACACTGGTTTTCAATGATCAATAGTGGTGATTCCTCACATTTTGAAGGTGACGACCTTTTTGAGTAGATAGAAAGCAAATTGATAACCAGACTTATCTACCATCTTTTTAATATTTGCTTCTCGTCCACAATGTCACACATTTGTTCTAAAAATTAGAGTGACTAAAGAGTCATTTGTGTTTGGCATCATTTTGAGAAATGCACTAATGCTCTTTTCAATGAACCCAGTGACCTCCCGGGATTTGGCCAACCTCGGGCTGGAAAAAGCCAATGTGCAATGACAAACCAAGTAATAAGAGAGTTTTGCTTGTGAGAACTGTTAATAAATGTCCATGCTTCAGGGCTTCAATGTGCTAAAGCTCAGAACTAGTGAAAAAAGACAAGGACAATAAACAAGATTTTAAAAATAGAGTTATAAAGAGAGGACTCAAAGGCGTCAGAGCTCCTGCTTATGGTGGATGAGATGGTGATAACTGACAATAGAGAGGAGGCAGAGCAGGTCAATTTTTATTTTGCTTCTATTTTCTTTGCCAAGGAGAATGATTTTTGAATTAGAAAAGGCAGAATAGAGATGACTAATAGAGACTTGGTACTCAGGACAAGTAAGAGAACACTTAGCTGTTCTTGGGGAATTCAAGTCAATTGGCCTGATTAGCTACACTTTCAGACCCGCAAGGAATTGTTGGATACGACTGTTGAGTCACTGTCAGTGACCTCTGAAGGACTGGGAAGAAAGGGAGGGGAATTGCCAATTGAGGAAGGACAACTGTTCTATTTTTTTTCCAAAAAAAGGATGAGACCAAGACTAAATTATAAACTGGTGAGTTTGACTTCAATTCCTGGAATAATCCTTGAACATATTACTAGAGGAATGGTCAGTGATTATCTGAAAAGGAAGTCATGACCTATAGACAGCTTAGCTCCATCAAGCCTAGTTAACCCTATCTTCTCCATGACAGCATTACTAAATTGGGAGATGAGGGGACATCTATAGCTGTAATATGTCTGGACTTATTTGCCATAGCTATAGCAAATAGATGGCTTATTGAGATCAAGAATGGTTGTTAACCATTCACTGTTAACATGGCAGCAGGTCTCTAATGGAGTGCCCCAGGGATCTATGTTTGGTCCTGTGCTGTGTGAAGGGAGGGAGTCTACTAGTTCCAGGTCTCAAACTATACCACCAAACAGTAATCATTAAAGAAAATTTGGTACTGATTAAAAAAGGGAAGGTCAATCAGTACAATAGATTAAGTACATAACACACTGAAGGAAATCAACATAGTACTGGTTTTTGATGAACCTAAAGACTCAAGTTATAGGAACAAAGACTCACTATGTGACAGAACTTCTGGGAAAACTGGAAAGTAGTTTGGCCAAAATAAAATCCAAATGGATATATGACTTAGACACAAAAGGTGACATCATAAGCGAATTAGAAGAGCAAGAAAGAAATTACCTTTCAGATCTGTGGAAAGAGTAAAAGAGCATTACTAAACAAATGATAGAGAGGATCACAGAAGATCAAATAGACCATTTTTATTACATGAAATAAAAAGGTTTTACACAAATATATCTAAAGCAGTTAAAATTGGAAAGGAAACAATGGGGAAAAAATCCTTGTAGCAAGCTTTTCTGACAAAGGTCTCATATCCAAGACGTATGAGGAACTGATTCAAATTTGTAAGACAAAAAGTGATTCTCCAACCAATAGTCAAAGGATATAACAGACAGTCTTCAGAGGAAGAAATCCAAGCTATCCACGGCAATATGAGTTAAAGTTTTGAATCAGAGACCTGGAAATTGAAGGAACTCTGAAGTTCTACCTCCAGCCTATCAGACTAAAAAAGGTGACAAAAGAGGACATTTGTGGGGCTGCATACACTTTGGGTGGAGTTGTGACTTGGTTCACAACTCATTCAAAGAACACCTTATAAATATTATCTCATTTTATCCTTACAACCATAGGAGGTAGAAGCCATTATTATTATCCCAGTTTCGAAGACAAAGAAACTCAGGTAGACAGTTTAAGTCCAGGGTCACACAGCTAGGAAGTGCCTGAGTTTGGAATGATGCCAAGAAAGTTAGGAAACAGGGCATTCCCTTTGACCCCAGCTATACCACCATTAGCCCAGTAAACCAAAGAGATCAGAAGAAGAGAAAAAAGGATCTGTGTGTACAAAAATATTGATAGCAGCTCTTTTTGTAGCAGCTCAGAACTGGAAATCGGGGGGAACTAATCAATTGGGGAAGAGCTAAACAAATTTTGCCATTTGAATGTAATGGAATATAATTGTGCTGAAAAATGCTGGAATTTATGGTTTTAGAGGAAATTGAGAAGAGCTCTATGTACTGATACAGAGCTGGGAAAAACATCTATGTAGAGGCAGCAATAGCGTAGAGAAAACCAACTTTGAAAAACTTTAGAATTCACATCGCTGCAATGTGAGTCCAGAGGACTGACCACCTACTTCCCTCCAGTGTGCTCATGGACTTGACATGCAGGAGGAGACAGACATTTTTGGACATAGCCAATGAGGGAATTTGTTTTGCTAGTCCATGCATATTTGTTATGAGAATCTTATTTTTAATTTCTGATTGAATAGTGAAAAGAGATAATAAATGCTTGTATAAATAAATGAATGGATTTTTTAAAAGGTAGTGGTTCTCCTTTCTTGGAGGTCTTTGAGCAGAGGCTGGTTGACCACTTGGGTGTGTTATAGTGTTCAGGTTGGATGGAAAGGTGGCCAAGGGCACTTCCAACTCATAAATTCTGGGACTAGTAGAGTTTGATAAAGTGCTATTCTTGTGGAAAAGACGGCTAGCACTGTGCTGGTTGATTGTGCTAGTAATGTTAATTAGATTCATAGTCAAATGATTAGATTCAAAGAGCATGTTCAAGGGAACTGTTGTTCAGATAGGAGTTAGATTGTGACTTTGGAGGTCCCCTACAACTAAAAGCTTCTGGAATCCCTGACTCTCTCAAACACACAACTCATCCGTACTTTCTTATGCTAGATATACTAGATAAGTGACTTATAGAAACCCTGATCAAGGCCAGAATCATCAGAATTTACTATTTTGTATTTTTCGGTCATGTTCAACCTTTTGTGACGCCATTTGGGGTTTTCTCAGCAAAGATGCTGGAGTGGTTTGCAATTTCCTTCTCTAGCTCATTTTACAGATGAGGAAACTGAGGAAAACAAGGTTAAGTTACTTGCTCAGGATCACATAGCTAGTAAGCATTTGAGGCCAGATTTGAGCTCATGAAGGCATCTTCCTGATGCCAGGCCCCTGTCCGCTGTACCACCTAGCTGCCTCCATTATGATACCCTAGAGATCATCTAATGTAATCCCCTCATTTTACAGATGAAGAAATTGAGGCCCTTGTGGAAATCTTCTTCTGGCTTTTCTATCTATCTATCTATCTATCTATCTATCTATCTATCTATCTATCTATCTATCATCTATCTATCTGTCTGTCTATCTGTATAGATATATAATAGCTAGCATTTAAATGAACATCTTAAAGTTTGCAAAATGCTTTATAAATATCTCATTTTATCTTTACAACCATGTGAGGCCTAATTTGAACTCAAGTCTTCTTGATTCTAGGTCTAGAACTTTTTCCATTGTGTCATCCAGCTGCCTTAATGTATAGATGTGTGTGTATTTATATATGTGCATATATGTGTATGTCTATGTCATCTCTTCCTATATCTAGATCTTCTATGGCTCTCAGGACTCAGCACTTGCCCACCCATCCAATGTCCCCCACTCTCCCAGAATGAATAGGCCATTACTTTCATGGCTATAACTTTTCCTGAATAATGTGCTCTGTATCACCTCTCATCCTAAGTCAGCTTTGTCCCTGTGATGCCTCCTGCCTCAGGCTGCCAAGTGTCTTTTCATTCCCTTTTGCATCTTTAGCCATTTTAGATTTTTCTGAGCTGGGGATTACTTATTTGTTTGTTGTTTTACCAGGCCCCATGAATGATACCATGATTAAATGTCTATAGTAAAGAAACAACATTTGCTCAAAATGTTGGTTGGCTCTAATAACAGTGAATAAGGACAACTCCTGACTTTTATATAGCACTTTATGGTCTGTCAAGCACTTAGGAAGATTATCTTATTTAAGTCTCACAAAAACTCTAACATAGTTGGAAAATAAACAGTAGCTTTTACTGTGCTGGATTTCCCAAATACATGACCCCAATAACCAGTCACATATGTTTTTTTATAAGGAAGACAAGACTCCAGTTAGTGTTACTACAGTCTGGAAATAAAACACGCACACATATATACACACACAGCGTGTATATGCAAGTATATACATATGTATTAATGAATTTATAATAGAATATATAAATTATATCTCATATGCAGATATTGAGAGAGAAAGTATTGTATAGTGGTTAGAGAGCTAGCCTTGGAGCCAGGAAAACTTGGCGTCAAGCCCTACTTCTGATACATACTGGTTGTGTGATCCTGGGAAGTCATTCTGCTCTCATAAAGTTGTAAATTTAAGAGAAGAATGACCCACAATCATAAGTCGATTTCCTATTCCTAGTTCTTGTGCAGAGATATATAGTGCATTTATAGAACTATAAATATATACCCCAATATTATGTGTACATATATATTTCACATCTATATATACATATAGGCATATATGATGTCTCCAAAGCCTTAGTGAAGTATATGTGTATGTATGTCTCTATGAACATATGCAGTTAATTTAAAAAAAATTTGCTTTTAATTGGACCTGTGATCTCATTTGTGTAGGGAGCTTCTGGTTCAAAACTTCCTTGACCAATGCATATTGGCACCTCCTTGGCAACTTTAAGTCTTAGAGATGCCTGAGGAACTGAGAAGGCAAGGACACACACAGGGTTACAAATCCTTTACGTATTATGAGCAAGACTTGAACTCAGGTCTTTCTGACTCTGAGGCCAGCTCTCGTAGAATCATAAGACCACAGATGTAGCATTGGAAACAGCCTTCGGGGCAATGACATCCAATTGCCTCATTTTACATATGAGGAAACTGAGACACTGAGGTTCAGGTTCACAAAACTAATACATGTCTGAGGTAGGATTTGAACTCAGATCATCCTGAATCTCTCTCTTCACTATACTGAAGCTGCCTCTCATATATAATATAGACACTCAAATACAATATATGTAAATGTGACTCTTCCTAGAAATAGCTGTTTCTGCAGGCATTGCTGGTAAATCTGGTCCTATTAGAGGTTTTGGGAAGGTCACTGATGCCCCTGAATTCATCTAAATGTTTCACCTGAGTAACAGAAAACATAAGGGAATAGAAGTGTCCCAAAACAACTCGTTCTTTTTACACAAAGCCTTCCTCTCCAATTCCCATTTCTCCTTATGTCACGTTGTTTATTTTTCTTTTCTTTTTTTAGCTTTTTATTTGTTATTTAGTATGAATGTTTGCACTGGCAAGCTCTCCGTTAACATATACAAATGGGACAGGAATTCCAGTAGTCGGACATCTGGGGAAATGAGTATCTGTTATCCAGCTCCACTCTGGAATACACCACTGGAGAGTGGCTCTCCCAGAGGATGCTGGGATGAACTCGGGAATCGTTTAGACAGGGAAGTTTCATTTCTCAGGTTCTCATGCCCACATTATGGAATGGTTTGGCTCTGAGAGACTAGATATTAAGCACCAGATCCAATCAATATTTCTCACTCTGTTCTTCTTTAATAATTTGATAACTATGTCCCTACCAGCTCTCAGTCTATGATCCTGTTAGCCTAAATAAACTGCTTGGAAAAACATCTTCTGGTGACTCAGCTTTTATTGTTCAGCATCTAGAATGCATAGTATGTGTATTACTGCCAAGAACAGCTCCCTGAATCTTCACATCTATGTGGTTCTCCTCTATTCAAAATACAAGAGGATGACAAAAGAGGGTACTTAGACACAGAAGCCTCAGTTTTGACTCTTATCTCTGCCACTTACTAGCCATCTGACCACAGCCTCAGTTTACTCACCTGTAAATTGAGAAGACAATACTTACATCTCTGATCTCATGGGGCTATTAGGAAGAAAACGAATCAATGTGCTCTGTGTCAAAGAGGTAGAGCATCTGGTAAGAAGGACGTCCTCTGCTCTGGTCAGACCACACTTCGAGATTGTGTTCAGTTATGGGTGATGTGATTGAGGAAAGGAATTTTTATAATAAATTCAGCTTAGATTTTTCAAAAAAAGAAGATGGAAGCAAAGAATGAAAGAATTTCAGAATTGGGGACTTCAGACACCTTCTAGTATTAACCCATACTTCCAATCCCCACCACTGTGCACTTCAAAATTGGCCAGAATGTCTTTGCTAGTTGTTGCTGTTCAGTTATGTCTGACTCTCTGTGACCCCATTAGGGGTTTTCTCAGCAAAGATACTAGAGTGGTTTGTCATTTCCTTCTCCAGCTCATTTTACAGATAAGAAACTTTGCTGAAAGATCTCCATTGATGGGGAATCCACCAGTTCCTGGGGAAATCCATTCTGCTTTCTGATAGCTTTGTCATCAAGTAAAAATCTGCTCTGCGAATTCCTGCCGCTGCTGCTACCCTGATGGATGAGAGCCCACTGCAGCTAGCTGGCACCTGATCAGGCTTCCTCTAGCCACTTTATTTTCCTGCCCACTGCTGCTGCAGTAAACTCTGATCCTGACCACCAAAGCCTCTCCCTCTATCTCACCAGCCTCTCTCTCTATCTCATCAGCCTCTCTCTATCTCACCAGCCACTATCTCCAAAAAGCACAGCAGAGTTACACCATGGGTGGAAGGAGGTCTTATACCAATACACTTGTAGTTCTCTGAAGCATTCAAGCATTTACAGATCTCTAGCTTTAGCAAGTGCTGGGGTTACTTAGTTCTTTATCATAAAATTAGAATTGGGAGAGACCTCAGAGATCCCATCATCCCCTGTGCTGGAGGAAAAGGCATCCTGCTACCACATCCCTGCTAGTGTTCTTTTATGCCGAAGAAAATATTAAAAAGGAAAGTGGTTACAATTATGGAAAGCTGAGAGGTATGTTGTGGTGGAGAGGCTTAGCCAGGAAATCAGAAGACCTGAGCTTAAGAGATGATATTCCTAATCTTTAGGAGGGTGGCTTTGAACCCTGCCCCCTTCCCTCCTGGTGTGCACGACAGTTTCGTCATCTTTAAAATGAGAATTGTCCAGGATGGAGAAGATGGTCTTTAAGCTCCTTTTCAGATCAGAGATTCCATGATTTTTTCAAAGGGACTATTACCCTGGCTCCAACCCCAGCTTTCTCTCCATTTTTTTACTTTATTCCAGCAGATCAGAGCCCCATGAATAAGCAATCCTTAGCAAATCATGTGACTGAGGTTTAGCAAGTGAGCACAACAGCAGAATCTCCTGAGAGTTTATAGATTAAATGATAAGCAAAAGAAAAAAAAGTATTAATTAAGTGCTTATAATGTGCCCAGCCCTGTGTTAACCCCTGGGAATACAGATACTAAAGTATTCCCAGTTTGGTTAGAATATAGAGATTATATTGTCCAGTTTCCTCATATTATATATGATGAAACTGAGTCCTAGGAGGTGTGCCCAAGCTCATGTAGGGAGTAGCAGGATCTCTGGGATGAAGAAAAGCTGGGTTGACTTTTGATGCTCAGAAGGAGATAACACTGGATCAGGGCAGCGTGAGAAGGCAGGCCAACTCAGAATCAGGACATGTGACCTTTACTGACCAGACTGTGCAGACCCAGCCTCACAGCCTTTCTTGTCAGAGTTCATCGACTTAGAGGATCAGTGCTGGAAGGGATGTTAGAGACCCAAATGGCTTTGCCAGAATTCAAAACCAGTCCCCTGCCTTCAAATCCTATGCTTTCCTTCTCCCACACAGTTACGTACATTTCGGGCATCTCCAATTGAGAGCTAGAATAGGTTCTCCTGTAAATCCTTTTTCACACATGATAGAACTGGTTGCAGAGTATAATATTATTAGGATTACCTTTTGGGTTCATTTTGGGCTAAATAGGCTTTGGGAACTGAGCCATCATTCCTAACAGAGGAACCATTTATGGAATAATAACTAACATTTATAAAACACTTTAAGATTGGCAAAGCCCTTAACATACATTATCCCATTTGATCCTCCAAACAGCCCTGTGAGGTAGGTGTTATTAATATCTCCATTTTACAGATGAAGAAACTGAATGTCAGAGGCATCAGACTTCCCCTGGGTAACCCAGTGTGGACCCATTTCTTCCTGAGCTCATCTGTCTTCTCTCTCCAAGATATCACCCTCAAGTGCAGTGGGAGTCACCCTATTCCAGGGGTTCTTAATCGTTTTTGTGTCATGGACACCTTTGGCAATCAGTCTGGGTAGGTCTATGGTCCCCTTTGCAGAACAGTATAAATGCATAACATAAAACACATGGATTACAAACAGAGCCAATTATATTGAAATACAGTTATCAATTTTTTTTTAAAGTTCATGAACTCCAGGTTAGGAAAACATCCCTAATATTATAGTGGCTTCCAGGATGTCCAAACCTCCCTAACCCCTGGTATTTCTCAGCCTTAATGAGGTTGTTGTAGCTGATAAAGCTCTGGGTTTAGTGTCAAGAAGATCTGGGTTCATATTCTTGCCTCAGACACTTAATGCTGTGTGACTCAGATGAAATCACTTAACCTCTCTGTGCCCCAGTTTCCTCATCTCTAAAATGAAGGGTTTTTTGACAAGATGATCTTTGAGGTTCCTTCTAGCTCTACACTTAAGGTCCTTTGAATCCTTCCTTGGTGAGGTACACATGGACTTAGGGTGTTTTGAATCTTTCCCTGGAGAAGAACACATAGACTTAGGGTGTTTTGAATCTTTCCTTAAAGAGGTACACATAGACTTATAGTCTTTTGAATCTTTCCTTGGAGAGGTACATATAGATTTAGGGTCTTTTGAATCCTTCCTTGGTGAGGTACACATGGACTTAGGGTGTTTTGAATCTTTCCCTGGAGAAGAACACATAGACTTAGGGTGTTTTGAATCTTTCCTTAAAGAGGTACACATAGACTTGTAGTCTTTTGAATCTTTCCTTGGAGAGGTACATATAGATTTAGGGTCTTTTGAATCTTTCCTTGGAGAGGTACACATAGACTTAGGGTCCTTTGAACCTTTCCTTGGTTGAGGTACACATACCCACTTTATCCTTAGTCTTGAGCCATACTCTCCTAAGACCCCCATTGGTCAAAAAACTTTCTATTTAATAGCTCCATGTCACAAGACAGAGTACTATTCCCTCTGCAGATGGAACTGTCCAGGAATGACCCAGATGTATGGGGAGAGGCCCTCTGGTGGAAGGCCTGTCCTTCAGATGGGCTGCTTGTTATTCACTGCTTTTTTTTTTTACAAACATGCACATGTGAAACCTAGTTTTACAGGCCCATGGGGCCTTGTCTTAATGTGGCCCATATCCCTTGTGGCTGAAAGTTTAGCCCAGTCAGACCAGGCCAGAATGCTCTGGTAGAAGGATGGAGGGGTGATGGGTGAAACTTCTGGGACTGGCTTTGGGCTTCAGCCAGGCCAGTCTTCTTCCTTGACAGTGTCTCTCACTTCCCCAACTCCCATCCTAATTATTGCTCATTCTCATCTCCCTCCTTCCTTCCTGCCCCTTCCAATCCCACCCAAGTGCTGCCTCATCTGTGAAATGTTTCCTCGCGACTGCATCCCAAAGCTTGGCCCTGTCTCCCCTTTTTAGCTTCTTTGTGGTTCCTCTTGGCGCAATACAACGAAATGCCATTTTATATGCTGCTCTTGTCTGTAACCCAATGTACCAGAAGGACTCAGCGTTTTATTATATCAGCCTAAAATGCTGGCACTCCATGATTTGGAAAAATTAAACTCACTGATAATCTCCAAGGTAATGGAAAGTACCTCTTCTTCCTCAGATTTTCCTAGGAAATAGCTGTCTAGGTTCTTCTTTGCCCTTATCAGCCAGGTGGAGCAGTAGATAAGAGTCCTAGGCTGGGAGGCAGTTTAAATTCTGCCTCAAATGTTAACTGTGTGACCCTGGACAAGTCACTTAACTTCTGTCTGCCTCAGTTTCTTCATCTGTAAAATGGGGATAATAAAACCACCTACCTCACAGAATTATTGTGATGATCAAATAAGATAACAAAACCATAAAATGTTACATAAATGCAAGCTATTTTTATGGTCATTGATATCAAATTCTGCCCTGAATTAAATTTATATGTTTGTGTGTCATTTCCCCCCAACAGAATGAAAGTTCCTTGAGGGCAGAAATAAGAGGATCATAGCACTGGAAACAGAAAGTATCTCAGAAGCCACCTAGTCCAACCCCCTCATTTTATAGATGAGGATACTGAAGACCAGGGAGGTGAATGACTTGCCCAAGGTCATATGGGATGATATGTAAGTTTTTTTGTATATCTACATAGGGACTTAACTCATCTGTAATTTCCTTAGTGTACTCTTATTCAGCCTTTTCAGTTATGTCTGACTCTTTGTGACATCATTTGGGGTTTTCTTGGGGTTGCTGTTTCTGTTTCCTTCTCCAGCTCATTTTACAGATGAGGGAAACTGAGGCAAACAGGGTTAAGTGACAGGGGCACATAGCTAGTAAGTGCCTGAGGCCAGATTTGAACTCAGGAAAATGAGTCTTCCTGGCTCCAGTCCCAGCGCTCTATCCACTGTGCTACCTAGCTACCCTTCCTTAGTATAAGGAGTTTCCAAATAAAGAAACTCTCTAAGAATGCATATTAAAACCTTCTCTCCAACTTCAGTTTAGTGATTTGTCCAGGGTTATTTTGCCACTACGTGTCAAAGATGGGATGTGGACTAAGGTCTTCTTAACTCCAATCCAGCTCTCCATTCACTGTACCACAGGACCTCACTATCTAGTAGATGCTTTAAAATGTTGAAATAAATAGAATGGTACATGGTATTTTTGGCAAAGCTACAGTAAGGAATCGACAATGATTTGGGGAGAGAGAAGTGATATGAAAGACTTATTTTAGGATAGGTCTGACTAGGTCCAAGTGACTAGTTATATAATAAGAATGAGAAACAACAGATGGACAGCCACAATGCTACAGTTTTCCTTAAGACTCTCAGAGACCCCCCAATTGAGAAATGGTCAAAGAATATGGACAGGCAGTTTTCAGAGGAAGAAATTAAAGTTATCTATGAAAAAATGCTCTAAATCACCATTGATTAGAGAAATGCAAATCAGAACGACTCTTAGGTACCACACCTCTCCTGTCAGATTGGGTAACATGACAAAACAGGGAAATGACAAATGCTGGAGAGGATGTGGGAAAATTGGAACATTGTTACATTGTTGGTGGAGTTGTGAACTGATCTAGCCGTCTGGAGAGCAATTTAGAACTATGCCCAAAGAGCTATAAAAATGTACATACCCTTTGACCCAGCAATACTACTTCGAGGGCTATATTTCAAAAAGATCACACAAGTGGGAAAGGGACCCATACGTACAAAAATATTTATAGCAGCTCTTTTTGTGGTGGCAAAGAATTGCAAATCAAGGGGATGCCCATCAATTGGGGAATGGCTAAACAAGTTGTGGTATATGAATATAATGAAATACTATCATGCTATGAGGAGCAGACAGACTTCATTACAACCTGGAAAGACTTATATGAACTGATGTTGAGTGAGGGGAGAAGAGCCAGGAGATCATCATATGTGATTACAGACACATGGTATCTGTAAGGACTAACTTTGATAGACTTGGTTCCTCTCATCAATGCAAGGTTCAAAGACAGCTCCAAAAGACTCATGATGGAAAAAGCTATGCACATCCAGAGAAAGAATTATGGAGTCTGAATGCAGATTGAGGCAAACTATTTGCTCTCTCTTTTTTTCCCTTCTTTTTTGGTTTCATTTCTTCTTTCTCATGATTCATTCCTTTGGTTATAATTCTTCTTTACAGTTGGATTATATATATAAATTCAATGCAAAGGTAAATGTAGTTACCTCCATTGGATTGCATACCATCTTGGTGGGGAGGAGGGAGGAGAGGGAGGGAGAGAAAATTTGGAACCCCAAAACTTGTGGAACTGAACGTTGTAAACTAAAAATAAAAAAGAAAATTGTAATTAAAAAAATAAAATGGAAAGGCTAAACTTAAAAAAAAAAGATTCTCAGAGACCCAGGAAGAGGTCTTAGGTGTGATGGTTAAGTACTCCCTCTCTGAAGAAATAACGGAAAAAAAACAATTCCATTCTCTTTCCAGCCTCTGTTCTTTTGCATGCCCCTCATAGCTTGGTAAGATCATTGATCCCTAACTGTCCTCCATTTTCTCACTCTGTCTTCTCTAATCCTCTCTGCAAACTTCTGTCACATCTTTCTTCCTTAAGTGGCCATTTAAATATGATTCTCTTCTTCAAAGCTTTCAACAGCTCCTCACTTTTTACCACCTTGATTCTAAACTTTTCCTGATATTCAAGGCTCACCACAATCTTTGCAACCCCATCTCTTCAAGCTAATTTTTCAGTGATCCCCCAAACTCTGCCTTGGTTGTTATGACATCAGTGGGCTTGCTGTCCCATACATACATCATTCTGTTTCTTGTCAACATAACTTGATTCTCATTTTTTTCCTCTCATTCATTATTTTCCCTCAATACGTCTTAGTCCTCTCCATCCATCAGGGTGGAGCTTGACTGTTCCATGGAGTTCTTACTCCTTCAGCCTTCACTGATCTCCCTCTCCTCTCAAATTCTCTAGCATTTCTCATTTTTACAAACATTTAAGCACTTAATTATATGTTGTCCTAAATTGTTCACAATGCTTACCCATATTAGTCTTATCTTAGGAAGACAGTGTTATGAAGCTGTGTGACCACATGAATAAATAACAGCTTTGTTGACCTTCAGGTTTTTTATCTAAAGTGGGAATATGAGAGGCATCACTGCATAGTGGATAAGAGGACTGGCTATAATGGGGAAGACCTGAGTTCAGAGTCTGCCTCAGACACTTACTGGCTATGGGAACCTGGGCATGAGACAACCTCCCTGTGCTTCAGTTTCCTCAACTGTCAAATGAAAGAGATGATATTAATGGCACCCACATTCCTTTCCAATTTTGGATCTATGATTCTTTGACTTACTCTTTTTAGCACAGAAGTAGTTGTGCGTGTCATATAACTACTGTGTGGCAAGGTTCATGGAGGTAGCAACCATCTCCTACTCAATTTTTTTTTGTCTCTCTCAGCACTTATCTTAGTGCTCTGCCCAGAGAAGAAGCTTGGTATGTTTGGGGAAACTGAACTCTTAGGGGCTCACTGAATGAGCTGCCTCTGTCCTTTCAGCTAAGACCCTAACCTCAACTTAAACTAAAGAAATAAAGGCCATTTACTACAAGCTTCTTTTTCTTGGCCTCTTCTCCTGTTCATCTCACAACCCCTTGACATCCATCTGCACTTCATCCTTTGCTTCAGGATTTGATGAAGAGATGGCTAAAGCCAACCTTAGATGTATCCTTAATGTCATTCCTTACCAAATTTTCCATCAGGTTATTCCCATTACCCACCATCATCTTTCTTACTCCCTGTCTCAGTCTCACCATTACTCCCTCTGTCATCATCATCATCATCATCATCTCTCTCTCTCCTTCATGGTTCCTTTGCTGTTGTAGACACACTCACCCTTAATAAATTATTTTTGATTCATTGTTATCTGACATTTCTGTAGTTCTGTAAGGTTTTCAAAGCTCTCCACATGCATAATATGACTTGATTCCTCTTACTAGGTGCCCCCTATGACCCCCCCAATTCCGTAGGTGATGAGGACTAGGGAAGGCTTTCTGTGGAAAGGAAGACTGTTGAGACTTTAAGGAGGGCTGGGAAAGCTAGGAGGCAGAGATGAAAAAGGGAGAGTATTCTCGGCATGAGGAATGACCAAGGAAAACACATGGAGTTGGGACACGGAGTATCTTTTTCGAGGAATGACAAGGAGGCTAGTGTCAGGAATGTAGGCATTTTTCTGCAGATATGACTTGGACTAAGTGGTCTCTGAAGTATCTTCTAACTCTATAGCTCTTCAATTCTGGGACAGGTGATGAAGGGGATCCATCCTCAATTTATCAACTGTGTTTAGTAGGATTAGGTAAGAAAGGGGTACAAACCCATTGACGCAGGCTGGTAAGTTGATTGTGATCAGTCTATATTTTGACAAAGATGGGCTAAACTCTTACGATGTGCTTAGTACTATATTAAGTGCCTGGGATGCCAAAAAATGTAAAATACATTGTCCCCAAGGAGCTTATGTTCTATCAAGGAAATACATTACTTTGTAATACTAAAGGAATGTGGGGATAATTAGAGACAATAGCATTGTAGTATGATGGAGTGTTGGCAGTGAAGTCAACACAGGCATTTACTAGTTTTCAGACCCTGGGCAAGTCACTTATCCCTATATGCCTTAGTTTATTCATCTGTAAAATGAGCTGGAGAAGAAAATGTGAAACCACTCCAGTATCTTTGCCAAGAAAACCCCAAATTTAGTCACAAAGAGTCAGATATGACTAAAACAACTCAGTGACAACAATTATTAGCCAGTTTTTTCTTACCTTAAGTCTAGATCTTGACAGCTTCTCCCATTGCTTCTGGTTCTAGCCTCAGGGTTATACAAAACATATTTCTTTTCATGTGGCAGACCTTCAAATATTTGTCTATACCTATCACGTCTCCCCATCAAAGAATGACTGAGGCAGGAAATGAAGCTTATAAAAGGAACCATCAATTCCCCTGGCTATCTGGGAGACTCAGTCAAGAGGCAGCAAAGAAGTGGGTAAAGAAATAACAACTTCTTTGACATATATAAAAGTTCCCCTTCCCAAGTTAATATCAGAAAAAAGAAGCAGAAGGTATCAATGGAACAAATGGGAAGGGGATTGGACTGAGAGCCTGAAGATTAGGTTCTAGTTTTGGCTCTGCCTCTAATTCCCAGTATGACTGGGGCAACTCACTTCACATTTCTAGATTCATCTCCTCTGATATCAAATCAGTGGGTTGTACTCACAACTTTCGAGATCCCTTCTAACACTAAAGTTTTATGGTTCTATTCTAGAATATGGGTACATCCATTCTATCCCAGGAAAAATGGACTGATATGGAACAAAATGGACGTGGAGGTTTCAATATAGTGCTCTAACAATATCAAAGGAAAGAAGGGAGTGGCACCTTCTAAATGAGTTTCAGGAGGAATAAAAATATTGTTTGGTTTAGAAGGTAACACCCTGCTCCAAATATATGTGCAGGCCAAAGGAGCTAGGGAGGGAGCTAGAAAAAGGGAAGAGATGGTTGGAAGGCAAAGAACAAAGATTTCAAAACAGAAATGACAGATAAATAGCTGTTTTTCCTTTTGGAATGCAAGGGTTTGGCATCTGAATTTTTCTCCTAGGAAGTTATAGGAGCAAAAAGATCTCCCTTGTCTCTTGATTGGAAGGAGGAGAGGAAGAAAAACAAGAAATGGAAAAGTGCTTAGATGGCTCATGGGGAAGGTCAGGGGATGCTCTGTTATCCTCTATCAATTATAAATTCTAAGCAAATGGATAGAACCTGACTTAGCTGGTTGGGGTTTATAAAAATCCTATCATTAAGGAAACCTCAGCTTCTTTCCTTCCCCCATACCAGCTAAAAGTGTCCCTTCTCTGCTCAGATGTCCTTGGAGAGCCTTGCTTATATCTGTGCTCCCATCACTAGCACCGACAACCTTCTTTATCTGTGTACATGCCAGAGACTAAATAAGTCTCTTCCCTATCCCTAGCTATAAAATGCGAACTCCATGAAGTCATGGACTATGTACTTATTATGTTTTTCTATCCCTTGCATCCAGCATAGGGCCCTGCTCATGTGCTTAATAAAAATGTGTGTGTGTGTGTGTGTGTGTGTGTGTGTGTGTGTGTGTGTGTGTAGGAAAGAGAGACAGACACACAGAGAGAGACAGACAGAAACAGAGACAGAGATTGAGAGAGGGAGGGGGAGGAGAATAAGAGAGAAAGGGATGGAGAGAAGGAGAAGAAAGAGAAAAAGCAGACAGAGAGTCAGGGATAGAGAGAGAGACAGGGAGACACACATAGAGAGACAGAGAGAAACAGAAACAGACAGAGCCAAAGGCAGCATGAGAGAGGAAGAAGGAGGAGAAGAAAAGAGATAGAGGGAGAGGAGAAGAGAGAGAGAGAGAAAGGAGACAGACAAAGATACAGGGACACAAACACACACACACACACACACACACACAGAAGGAGAGAGAAACAGGGAGAGAGAGATTTTATGTTGGATTAATGAAAATATCAGTGGGTCACTGCTAGCAAAAGGTAGAACCAGGAACAATGGATGGAAGATAGAAAGAGAGAAATTCAGGGTGTGTGTGTGTGTGTGTGTGTGTTCAACTTCCTAACAACAAAAGTTATTCATCAGTGAAATGGGCTGCCTTTCCCCTCTCTTCAGTGGACATCTACAAGGAAAGGATGGATGACTACCTGTATGGGATATTTTAGAGAAGGTTATGGATTGGAACAGATGGCCTCTAAGGTTCCTTTCAGTTCTGAAATTCTGCACATCTCTGTATGTGGTGATTTTCAGAGCAAATCAAGAGATCCCACTGTGTCCCCCGTATAGATGCTTTTCAAAGTCCTCACCTGAACTCTGAGCTTGAGGCTGAGGGACAGGGTAAGGATGGAATTCATGGCAGATCATTCTTCCATTTCTTTTTTTTGGAGGGAAGAAGTCAGGGCCATTGGGGTTAAATGACTTGCCCAAGGTCACACAGCTAGTAAATGTGTCAAGTGTCTGAGGCCGGATTTGAACTCACAATCCTCCTAATTCCAGGGCTGGTGCTCTACTCGCTGCACCACCTAGCTGCCCCCATTCTTCCATTTCTGACCAGTCCTCCCCAGCCTCTTCTATCTTTTAAATCACTGGGCTTTGATGAGGAATGAAGAGAACTATTGTGAAGAAGAAGGCTAGAAAAGAAGAGGCCAGTGAACAGGAGAGAGAAGAAAAAAAATCAAGAAAGGGAGCAAGAGAGGCTAATGTAAATTTTCCCTACCATTAAAATACACAATTTTTAATGAGGTTGCTTTATCACTGAGCGTTCGCTGGGTAGGTAGATAGACCCTCCTTCAGTTCTTAGCCTCTGCACTTAACCATGAGAGAGACAGAGAATCAGATCTAGCTAAGCTGGGGTTATATATTATGTTGACACCTGGAGATGTAGAAACTTAGAATCCTGCATCAATACACAGACCAGTATCTGAAGTGTCTATTTTCTTTGGAGGGCATCAAACCAGAGCCTCTGCTTATATTAACCAGAGCCCCTGCTTATATTATTTAGCTGTGGTGGTGATGGCTAAGTGGAAAGAACCAGGGCTTAGGCTCCTTCTATTATGTGACCTTGAGCAAGTCATGTAGTCTATGACTCAGTCCCTTAGCTACATTCTCACTGTGACTGTTTTATCATTTGTTAAATAGGGATGATAACAGCCACCTAATTGACCTCACGGACCCAATATAGTAATATAGAGAAAAATTATTTTTTTCAAAAGGTAACCATATTCTAATGATATTATATCATTCCAGGTTAAGAGGTTAACAGACCATATTTGGTTTGTTAAAGTGTGTAAATCATTTTACACACATTAGCTCATTTGCACCTTAATTCTATTATTCCCTACATTTGACAACTGAGGAAACTGAGACTAACCAGGGTGAGTGACTTGCCTATGGTGACAAAGCTAAATGACAGAGTAAGAACCCCAATATTCCTGACTTTAAATACAGCACTCTATCCATGAGGGCATAGCAAAACTTCCTAGATAACACCAAATACATATCTCTGTCCACATGTCAATAGTATAATGAAAACGGGAAAATAAAATTTAAAGCTAGATGCTTTGCCTTGATTCTAAAGCAACAGATTCTTAGAAGTATCCAGGTTTCCAACAGGATGTATACATGTTGTGTCCCCCAAAAGACTGTAAGCTCCTCTAAGACTGCCTTCTATCTTTGTATCCCCAATGCTCACCCAATGCCGGGCACTTAATAATGATTAAGAATAATAGGCACTTAAAAATACTTGTTACTTGTTTGCTTTTCACTTTTCCTCTGGCTCCCTGCAGATTCAGGTGAGAAGCTCACTCCACTTTGCTGACTTTGGATCCCTTTCTGTACAATCACCAGACAGGATGAATCTTAAATGAACAGTACAGCCAGGGGCTTCACCATATCTCTGGAAGCAGGGACTTGTCGGGACAAGCCTGGGCTGAAAACAGAATTCTCTGAATAACAAGGAGACCTGGGTAGTGACAGCCCATGTCACACCTGTGACCAGCAAGAGCAAAAGAGAGTGTTAATTGCACACATAGGGACCTCAAAAGAGGCGAAGTAAGTGAAGTAACAAGTCTACGGCTATAATATTGTGGGCAATGCTGTTGTAATGATGTCAGGGGGCTGTCTAAGGTAGATGGGACCAAGAGGCAGAGTTGCTCTGATGTTCTAGGAGAGAGTATAAGACTTACTTCTACTTTTCTGATTGAATTGAATCTAAATCAAAGGAAATCCATTTCAACCCAATCCATCAAGCCCCTACCAAACACACACATTTTTTTATGAACTGCACTAGATACTGGGGATAAAAAGACAAAACGAAATTTTTAAAATGTCCCTGCTTTCAAGGAGCTTACATTCTCGTGGGTGGGTACAGCATGTAAACAGACAAGTTAAAACAGTTAAGAACCACTGGCCTTGCCAGTGTTGATTCTCTGCTCTCCTATGTGCTCCCATAGGTATCTCCTCTGGTTAGAATGCAAACTTGAAGGCATGGACAATTTTGCCTTTTTATTAGAACTGAGAACTATATTTAACAATAGTAAGCACCTAATGTAAATTTCTTCCTTCCTTCATAGGTGTGCACACAATAACTTAAAGAAGGAGCCCCATTTAATTTCTTCTTAGCTGCAAAGTAACACAATTCATTAATCCTAGTTCCCAGAAAGTCAATTAGTTTAGTTGTAAGAACACTCTTAGACTTGGCATGGTTGGAATCCTGGCTCTTCTCCTTCTTGGACGTATAACTTTGGGTAAGTCACTTAACGTTTCTGCTTTCATTTCAGCATTTGTCCAACTGGATGAATAATGCTGGCATGGTCTACCTCACAGAGTTGTTCTGTAGAAATAGCTTGAAAAATGGAAAAGACCATATAGACATGAGCGAGACTCATTTCATTTCCTCCCCTTGTATAAACTCTCCCACATCTTGAATGTGCTTGCTCTTTGTCTTCACCTCATATAGGTTGTATCACTGAGGGATGGCAAAGCATGTACTCTTTCCTCCACACTGAATCTGTCTGCTTTGGATGGTTTTGCTTTGGTCTTATATTCCAGCCTAAGCCACTCACACTCCCTTTGGGTGACACACAAATATATGCATGCCTATGCACACACATATACATAGCCACTTCCATGCCAGGAGGAGACATTGTAGAAGACATTGGAGGAATATTTAATAGGATTAACATTACTGACAATTATAACAATTCTATGGTTATCTGCTTTGGTTTAATGGCTATTTATGGCCAATCCATGGAGAAGATCCTCTACAAAGTCAAAATTGAAGTAGAAGTCTTTATAAAGAGTGAGGTTCTCCATATTTTCCCATTTGTTGAAGACATTGTGTCTGCTGCTTTCAGTACCATATTACCACGAGACCTCCTTAATGAGATTCAAGGCTACTTATGAGATTCACCTAGCCATCCACACAGAAAAGACTAAATGGATGAAGAGTACCAAGTGTTCAACTCATTACATGCTATTAGATGGGTAGTCTATTATTTTAGTCTCTACGGTGTATATATATACACTTATGTATATAAAATATCTGATACAACAACCCTGTGAAATAGGTGATATCATGATCCCTATTTTACAGAAGAAGAAATTGAAGCTGAGAGGGTAAGTGACTTTCCCAGGGCTGTACAACCAGTAATCATATGAAGAAGAATTCATACTTGGGTCTCCTTCACTCCAAGTCTGGCACCCTAGCCACCATGTTCCCTAGTTACACAGGAGCCAAAGATGAGACTCTTACCTTTGGAAAAAATCACAAAGCTCTCAATGAACTTCCTTGGAGCAAAATTCAATCTTTTAAATGATAGTAATCTTCCAATGAGAATCAGTTTAATGTAGGAGGTGGAGAGCCAGGCTTAATGCCTAAAATACCCAAGTTCAAAACCAGAATCTGACATATACTACCTGTGTGACCATCAGAAAGTCACCCATCTTGTGTCCCCAAAGCACCTCTTTAAAATTACAAGTTGTAGAAGAGGTATAGCTTAGTACCTCTACTTAGACCACTGGAGTTTGAGTGAGGAAGACCTGAATTCGAATCCTGTCTCAGAAACTTACTAGCTGCCTGACGCTGAGCACTAGTTACCTTCTCTCAGCTACAATTTCCTTATTTTTAAAATGAGGAATTTTAAATTGGTTCAGCCTTTCTGACAAGCAATTTGGGATTATGCCTTCAAAGTTATGGAAGAAGCAACCCTTTGACTAAGCAATACTATTACTAGGTCTATATCCCAAAGAGGTCAAAGAGGACAAAGACCCATGGGTACAAATACATTTAAAAAAACATTTTTTTTGTGATGATAAAGAACTGAAAACTAAGTGAATGTCCATCCATCAGAGAACAGTTGAACAAATTTTGGTATATGAATGTAATACTCTTGTATTGTAAGAAATGATGAAGAGGTTTGTTTCAGAGAAACCTGGGAAGATTTTTATGAACTGACTCACAGTGAAATGATTAGAATCAAGAGAAGAATTTATGTGATGACAACAACATTGTAAAGACATATAAGGAGATTGGACTCAATGTCCTCTAATATCCTTTCCAACACCAAATCTTTGATCCTCTATGCCAGTGGAGGGATTTTCTACACCAAGGGTTTTCCAATAAAATCACAGGATTACAATTCTCCCCTCCAGACTTCCCCCAATCTCTTGGTAATGTGGCTATAAGTCATGGAATGCCATGATCACAGAAAAATCCACATTGTGAGAAACCCAAACTACAATGAATGTCTGATGGGTACAAGTCACCTGTAGTGTATTGCCCAAAATTAGGCATATGTAAGAAAAAGAATGGAGATGGCCTTGGGTTCTCGGAGGCTACATTAGCAGAATTGAAGCTCTGATAGGTCCTACTTAATTGGCAAGTGTCCCAGTATAGTCTGGTGATCTGTGTCTGCCTGTTGCCTGAGGGCCAGGACAGCTATGCCAATAGATGCTCATCACCAGAATTTCTGTTGGCCAAAAAAGTTTTTCATTGTTTGCTTTTTGGCTAAAGAAACTCATCAAACCAGCTTCTGTGGTGAGGAGAGGTTAGTATGTGTGTTTCTGGGACCCAAAAGAGACACAATTTGAATTTGGAAGAAGGCAGAATTCAAAGAGTCATGGTCTGTAGGAACCAGAAGGTGCCTTGGAGGTAATTTACATCAATGCCCTATTTTTACAGGTGAAGAAACTGATGTCCAGAGAGCAGAAAGGATTGACAAAGGGTCACTTGGTATATCAACAGCCAAGCTCGGGGTCTGGTCCTTTGATCTTCTGTCCCGTGGCTTTTTCCTTACAAAGGGGGTCAGATTCAAATGACTTGTACACAAGTATTGACTCTGGCACTTATCTTTATTATGATTATTTTAAAAGATCAAAGTAAAGATCTTTGTTGTAACGACCTTGTTGTTCCTTGAAGTTGACGCTCCATGCCCTGTCTCCTGGCATTTTCACCGACTGTCCCTCTTTGCCAGGATCCTTCTCTCTCCTCATCTCTGCCTCCTGCTTTCCCCCCTCCCTCTGAGTCCCAGCCAAAGTCCTGCCTCAACAGTGCTCCTTATTCTTAATGCCTTCCCCCTCAGTTTTCCCTCAGTTTTGATTCCCTCTGTCTTCTTTGTACGTAGTTCTTTGCGTATTGTCTCTTCCACTAGACTATGAGCTCCTTTAAGGGAGGGACTGATCTGTTTGCTTGTTTGTTTTGGGCCTTTCTTTCCCAATGTTTCCCCAGCATTTATCGCACAGTAGGCACTTAATGAATGCTTGCTGACTGACTGTATGACCTTTGGAAGTCTTCTTATGTGCAAAATGGGGAGTTGGACTCATTGACCACTAAGGTCCTGTCCAGTTCTGTATCTATGTTCTAGGATGCTAAGAACCTTCCACGTACCTGACACTGAGTTAGGCTTGAAGATACAGAGACAAAAAAGAATCTTCCCTAAAAGAGCTTATATTCTACAGTGATAGGAAACAACGTATACCGCAGCAAATAAAACCAAACATATAAGAAATGAGCAGAAAAGTATTTTGGGTGCGGAGGACCACTCAAGACCCAGGGAATGAGGAAGATCCCCTTATAGAAGGGGGATCTTGACTCACTAGCATCTACTGGAGCTAGAGATTCAGGAGCTCATGAAGTTGTGGTTTGTGAATGATCCTCAGTAGGGGTGGGGTACCTAGCACTCTCCAAAGAGTCTTGATGAATCACCTGGTCTGCCCACCTCCTGCCCCTGTGCCATTCTTGGAATCCAGCCTCCTCAGCACTACCTGTGGGTGGGCTTCGCTTACTTCACTGAAATCTTTATGGGGTGGGGGAAAGAAGCACTTGATGAGGAAGCAGGAGCACTTCTTCGGCCAGGGCTCAGTTTACCTGCTGTCGAACCTTGGGCAAACTGCTGTCCTTCTATTGCTGTCATTTTCCACCTCTTTCAAATGAGAGGGCTAGACTCTGATTTCAAAGGTCCTATCTAGCTCCAGCGTAAGGTCCTTTGACTCTGTGCACAAATGCACCAATAAAGAGGTGGGGAAGGGACCAAGCATTTATTAAGCACCTACTCTGTTCCAGGCACTGTACTAAGGGCTCAATAAATATCATCTGATTTCATCCTCACAACCACCTGGGGGTAGGTGCTATTATTATCCCCATTTCACAACTAAGAAAACCGAGTCAGATGGAGGTTAAGGGATTTGCTCAGAGTTATCCAGCTAGGAAGTGTCTGAGCCTGGATTTGAACAGCCTTTTTGACTCCAGGCCCAGCACTCTATCTACTGCACCCCCTAGCTGCCCTGATAAAGAAGCATATAAATTAGAATACAGGCAGGATTGAATGGCAGCTAGCACATGGGCCATGGAGTTATGAAGACTTAAGTTCAAGTTTTGACTCTGTCTTTACTGGGCAAATCAGAGACTCATTGGAGTGTTGATTTGAGCTGACAGGGAACTTAAAAAGACCTTATCCAGTCTGAGTCTCTCACCTTATAGATGAGGAAATTGTAGCTCAGAAAGCACATAGGATCAGAGAAACATAGATTAGAGTCTCAGGGATCTTAGGAGTCATTCAACAGATGAGGAGGATGAGATCCAGAGAGGACACAGGACCATGGGAGTATAGATGAAGGGCTAGAGGCCATGCAGTTTAACCCTTTGATTTTGCAGTAGGACAAACTGAGGCTTAGAAAGGTATGGTGATTTGTCCAAGTTCATAGGATCCTGAATTAGGAGCTAGAAAGGACCTTTGAGATGATCTAGCCTGACCTCTTCATTTTATAGTTGAAGAACTGAGGTCCTCCAAATAATAGGGACTTAGGTTCTTACATTAATTGTTGGAACAGACTCTTGGATGCCATCCAGACTGACCCTCTCATTTTACATTTGAGGAAACTGAACCCAGGTGGCCATAGGAGGTTAGGATTAGATTTAGAGTTGTATGGCATTTTTGAGGCCATCTACTTGGACACACTCATTTCAAAGATGAAGAAACTGAGGTTTGTTGTTCAGCCATTTTCATGACTCTTTGTGACCCCATCTGGGGTTTTCTTGGCAAAGATACTGGAATGGTTTGCCATTTCCTTCTCCAGCTCATTTTACAGATGAAGAAACTGAGGCAAACAAGGTTAAGTGACTTGCCCAGGGTCACACAGACACTTATGTGTCTGAGGTCACATTTGAACTCAGGTCTTCCTGACTCCAGGCCCATCATTCTATCTTCTATGCCACCTGGCTGCTCAGAAACCAAGGTACAGAAGGTTAAATACCCAAGTATTAAGTAATAGGGGCAGATATGAATCTTAATCTTTCACCTCTAATGCCACTGGCCTTCACACTGTATATCATGGTTTCTAACATTTATTCATCTGTCAAATAGAGATAATGATGCCTATAGTACTCACCTTATCATAAAACACTGCAGAAAACTTAGAGTACCATAGAAAAAT
This sequence comes from Trichosurus vulpecula, assembly GCF_011100635.1. Lineage (NCBI taxonomy): Eukaryota > Metazoa > Chordata > Mammalia > Diprotodontia > Phalangeridae > Trichosurus > Trichosurus vulpecula. Next base: position 427,319,547 of record NC_050575.1, on the reverse strand, counting down.
CTTAGCTACTGTTCTAAACTGAATACCTGTGAAATGTATTGGCTTCAATGGTATTTGGGACCACAACCAACTCCCCTTGGGAACCCTTCCAAGAACAGAGAAATTGAAATAGAATTGTGGTTGAAATGGCAGAGATGATATGATTTGGTGAGTGGGAGTAGGTGCATGTTCTCATCGGTTCTCATCGGTTCTCAGAACAAATCTAGAAAAGGAAGGGATGAGAAAGGGGGGGGGCAGAATGTGGGAAGGAGAGATCGTTCCTTTAATTTCCCAGAGGACAAGTTAAATACTTCTAAAGGACAAGGGATTTTCCTAAGGTCGGGGGTAGGGCTGGGAATAGATCTTGGGTCTACTCACTTTCCTGCCTCCCGAAGCATTTCTCTGCATCCCTCCCATTCCCCAGATGACTATTATATGATTACAGAAGAAGACTCCTTGTACCACACTCCCCAGTGACCTCAAATCTCACATCTCTAGCTGCTTTTCACGCACCTTGAACTGGATGCCCAGTAGACATTAAATTCAACATTTCCCAAACTGAACTCATTATATTTTCCCCAAAACCCTCTCCCTTCCCACCTTCCTTATTACTATAGGGAACAACTCATCCCCTCCAGTCCCTAAGGCTTGCAAACTAATTGCCATCCTTGACTCTTCACTATCTGTCACCCCTATTATTCAATCAGTTGTCAAGGTCTACTGACTTCATCTTTGAAACACTTCTTGAATATGCCCCCTTCTCTTCTCTGACACTGCTACCATCCTGACACAGGCCCTCATCATCTCACACTTACATTAGTATGATAGTTGCTGGGGGCGTGGTCAGCCTGCCTGAAGTCTACATTTCAATTCATCTTCTGCTCAACCACCAAAATGACTTTCTTAAAGCACAGGTCTGACCATATTACCTCACCTTTCCCACTTACTAAACTCCAGTGGCTCCCTATTACCTCCAGGTTCAAATAGAAAATCTTCTGTGTTTGGCATTCAAAGTCCTTCACAGCCTAGCCCCCTCCTATCTTTCCAGTCTTTTTACACCTTATACCCCAACATACATTTTTTGAGCCGGTGACACTGGCCTCCTGGTTTTTCCAAAACAAAGACCCTCCGTCTCTTGGCTCTAGGAATTTTCTCTTGATGTCACCCTTGCCTGGGACCCTCTCCTTCCTCATGTCTATCTCCTGGCTTCCATGGTTTCTTTTAAACCCCAACCAAAACCCCACCTTCTATGGAAAGCCCTTCAATGCCCCTCTTCATTCAGGGGCCTTTCTTCTTGGAATTATTTCTTTCCATTGTGTATATGGTTTGTTTGTACATCTTTGTTTGTTTGCTGTCTCCTCCATTACATTGTGAACTCCTTCAGGGCAGGGGCTGTTGTTTGCTTCTTTTTGGACACCTGGTGCTTAGTATAGTGCCTAGCACTTACTAGGCTCTTGATAAATGTTTGTGAACTGATTGACTTAGGAAGAGCCTTTCCATTTGGAAGTCTGGGGAGAATCTTAGGACTGACACATGAAGCTATTCAAATGAAGACTTGGCTAGGACCATAGAGTTTTCAGTATGGCTCTTGTCGATGGCAGTCATCCAACAGCATTTCAATGGATTGAACAGTAGGGTATTAAGAACACATGTCCCTTATTTGCTTCCAAAGGCACACTGTTGGACATATAGCAAAATGAAAGTTGGATGGCTTTGGAATGGATGTCAGGCAGGTTCTAGATCCTCAGTCAACACAGTAGCAAAACCTCAAGCCTTCAAGATGGTGGGGGAAGCTAATTTATAGGATATTTCTTTCCCAAGATGTGCCTTTGACCCCAGCATGTGGATTCTGAGGCATGTCTGGGTTCATGATGAAACTGGAGCCTGCACCCTCACCATGATCCAAAGCAGCTGGGCTGGAAGCTGAGCACAGCTGCAGAGACACGCTAGGTCATTCGTGTGGAAATGAAAAAATGTCACTAAATTATGACCCTGGCCATGGACTGTACCAGCTCGCTTCCAGGGGTGTTTCTTTTTTTATCTTGGACATTTTGGGCGCCGTGGAACTTGGCAGGAGAAAAGTCTTAAAACCAGATTGAAATTATTACCTTCACCACTAAATGGTATTTGTTTTTAAAGACAAAGGGAAGGGGATTGATTCGTTCAAACCATATTTGCAGAAAACAAGTTCAACTGGGAGCTGAAAAATTGTTTAAAGGTCAAGTTTTGCCTTTGATACTTAAAAAAAAAGCTGCTGAGTATCTAGTCTTCCTTGACATTGGGTCTACACCCACCATTGTGTTGTCTTTTTTCCATCTTAGTAATGATGAGATTCTATGTGGCTAAAATAGAACCACTGGCACAGAAGACAGAAAAAAGCCCTCCTTATGCGGGCAAAGGCTCCTTCAGAGCTACTCTGGTGCCAGTAATGGACCTGGCAGTGCTGGGCTGTAGGCTAAGTGAATTTTGAACCCTAGATTGGCATAATGTGGAAAGGTTCAAGAAAATAGGAGTAGAGATTGTATTACCATAAATTTCTCCTAAGTGAATGTAAGATATAACTCCTTTTCTCGTCAAAGTGTAGGATTATAAATTTAGAGCAGGGAGCTTTGCTGTGCTGGAGGCAGCTTGAATTGGCTCAGGAGAGCCCAGTGTTAAATTTCCAGCATCAAAATTTATACCTCAGAAATCAGCAAATGCTACAAATGTTGGCTTGATCGATTCCTTTGTTGGTTGTCTAGACTTAAGGAAGTAATGGAGAAAATGGTAATACTGCAGTTTAACTTGAAAGTACGTCTTTTGTATATTTCCCTTCTAGTGAGCTGGTTATTAAATGTTCACCAGCACACCCCTGGCTGGGCAGGACGTTAGAGGCCATCTGGTCCAACCCCTTATTTTACAGATGAGAAAACTGACAAAATGTTTTTTTGCATTGCTCCCTATTCTTCCTCCCCCTCTTTTCCTGGTACTATCTCTGTAGTCTGATTTCTCATGATTTCTACCTTCATGCATTGTACATTCCAACCAAACACACTTACTTTTCTTCCTCATCCACTATCTCCTGCTTCTATGCTTTCAGATAGGTCCTTTCCAAAGGCCTCAAACATTATCTCTTCTTACCTCTGCCCCTTGGAAACTCCTGTCCCCTTCAAGACTCATCTCACACACAAGAGGCATTTCCTGAAGCCATCGATTATTGGTGCTGTGCCCCCCTCCCCACTTTGTATCAACCTTGTATATATTTCATATTATTTAGATGAATGTTGTTTAGTCCAGGAAGCTGTTACCCCTTGAGTGTGGCAAGGATGTTTTAATTTTGTCTTTGTATCCTCAGCATCAGGTATAGTTTTGTTGCTGTTCGGTCGTGTCCGACTCTTCGTGTCCCTATTTTGGGTTTTCTTGGCAGAGATACTGGAGGGGTTTGCCATTTTCTTCTCCAGCGCATTTTACAGATGAAGAAACTGAGGCAAACAGGGTGAAGTGACTTGTCCAGGGTCACACAGATCATGTCTGACAACAGATTTTAACACAGGTCTTCCTAACTCTAGGCCCACACTCTAACCACTGCACCACCTGTTACAAATGTAGTAGGTGCTTAATAAATGCATGTGGATTTGAATTCAACTGAATTCCCAGCAACTAATATGGATTATTTCCATGCCTACCTCCTCTGTCCCCAAGTCTGCGCCTCAACCTCTACCTCTCTTTCACCCTCCATTTCCATGTCCTTCTATTCCACCTTTGGAACATTGCTTGGATACACCCATGCCACCTTCTCTCCTCTGACACCTTCACTACCCTGGTGCAGGCCCTTATCACCGCACACCTGAGCTATAGACAACTCCACTCCAATCCATCCTCCATTCAGCTGTCAAACTGATCTTTCTAAAATACAGGTTCTAACTATACCAGTCCTCTACCCTCTCATTCAATAAACTTCAGTGGCTCTCTATTACTTCGAAGATCAAATATAAAATCCTCCCTTTGGTGTTCAAAGCCCTTCATAATCTAGCCCTTCCCCACCTTTCCAGCCCAGTTACTCCTCACTTCTCCCTACGAATGCCATGAGGCAGTGGCACTGGCCTCCTGCATGTTACTGGAACAAGACCTTCTAACTATGGGCATCTTTGCTGACTGCCCCTCATGCCTGGAATTCTCTCCATCCTTAGCTCTGCCTCCTGGTTGCCCTGGTTCCTTCCAATACCTAGCTAAATTCTAGAGGAAGTCTTTCCTAAGCCTCCTGAATGCTGGTGCCTTCTCCCTACAACTCCAATTTCTCCTGTATATAACCACTTGTTTGTACAGTTATTTATATGTTGTCTGCTCCATTGAACAGTGGTCTCTTTGAGACCAGGGACTGGGTTTTGTTATTGTTTTTGCCTTTCTTTGTATTTCCAGGACTTGGTTAATTACCTGGCACATAGTAAGAGCTTGATAAATTTTTGTTGATTAACACCCAAAATCTCTCCTTTCTTCTTTAAAATTATTTCTTCAGACATGAATTTTTTTTTGCAGGAGGAAGGTAGGGCAATTGGGGTTAAGTGACTTGCCCAAGGTCACATGGCTAGCAAGTGTGTCAAGTATCTGAGGTCATATTTGAACTCAGGTCCTCCTAACTCCAAGTGCTCTACTCACTCAGACATGAATTTGATCACTGAAGTACATAGAGTATTGGGTTGGAAGTTAGAAAAGCCTGAATTCAAATCTGCCTTAGACTTGTAGCTGTATGACCCTAGTAAGTCACTTAATTCATGTTTACTTCAGTTTTGCCTTCTATAAAACAGTTAACAATAACATCCATATTGTAGGGTTGTTGTGAAGATAAAACAGATACACACACACACACACACACACAGAGAAAGAGAGAGAGAGAGAGAGAGAGAGAGAGAGAGAGAGAGAGAGAGAGCTTTGCAAACCCTAATATGGCTATATAAAGCCCAGCTGTTATTGCTCTCCTGATCAAGAAGCTGCTGTAGCTCCCCATTACCATTAGGATAAAATACCAGCTCTTCTCTTTGCCCTTCACAATCTGGCTCCAGCCAGTCTTTCCAGGCTGAGTACACATTACTTCCCTTCACACACTCTCTTCTCCAACCAAATTGCCTTGGGCTTCCCCAGTGACTCTATTCCACTTTTTACCTTTATGTGAAGGTGAAACAGGCTGTCTTTCAGACCAAACAATATCTCTTCCCTCTCATGAAATCATCAGTTCCCTGCAAAACTCAATTCCAATGCTGTCTCCTTCAAGAGGCCTTTTCTGATCCCCTCCCACTGTTCAGACCTTCAGCTCCAAATTACTGTCTATTTTTAAACATATCTTACATTTACTTTTCTATGAATACATTACACCCTCCTGGCAGAAAGTAAGTTCCTTGAGGTTGGAGACTGTATCACTTTGGTATTTGTATCTCAAAGGCCTATCTCAAAAGTTCCTGGAACCTAGCACAGTTGATACTGTAAACAATGTTTGTTGGTTTATGAATTGATGAACAGGTCTTGCCTATCTTCAATTCAGTTTAACAGAAATACATGAAGTCTTAACATTTCCAGCCATTTTAAGTGTTAAAGGATACAAAGAAATACATGAAATAATCCTTGCCCCACTGGAGTTGCCACTCTTTGGGAGGGAAAAATTTATTATGTATTATTTTTATTATTCTATTTTTAATTATTTTTCATTTTATTTTAATTATTTAAATTTTTATGTATTTAATATATTATATTTATTGTGTATTATTTGATCCTACTACTCACTTGAGTTGCTGTCCAACTTCCCCCCTTCTTTTCATTCCAGAACTTTCCACCTTTGTTTCCACCTCTCTTCGAACCCTCTTTTCTTGAAGTCTTATAATCTGGTTTCTGTTCTCATCATTCTAATAAAGCTGTCCTTTTCTTTTGAAAAATAGATCTTCGTTGATTTCATTTGCTTCTGCATCGCCCCAGATTTCCTGCTCTATCTCTCATCCATTCCTCATAAACATGATTTAAAAAAACAGGAACAAGAGAAAAAACTTCAGTGAAACTGATATTACCTGGCAGGTTTCACTCCTATGGACCTCCTGGGGGTGCCTCCTCATTCCTCTTTGGCCTCAAATTTTCTGTTTCTAACTTTATCACACTCAGTTTCAAACTCTTTGTAATTGTTGTTATTTTCGTTCCGTCGTTGCAGTCACTGAGTATATTGTTCTCCTCCCTCTGCTTACTTTACTTTGTATCAGTTCAGGTGAGTCTTTCCAGGCTTCTCTGTATTCATTATGTTTGCTGCTTCTTATGGCACAGTAACATTACTTTCAATTTACGCAGCCATTCTCTGATCAAAGAGCATCTGTGTCATTTCCAGTTGTTTTCTATCACAAAAAGTGCTGTTATAACTACTTTGGCAGGTAGGTGGCACAGGGAATAGGGCTCTAGGCTTGGAGTCAGGAAGACCTGAGTTCAAATTCAGCCTCAGACACTAGTTAGCTGTGTGACTCTGGGCAAGTCACTTAACCATGTTTGCCTTGATTTTCCCATCTGAAAAATGAGCTAGAGAAGGATATGGCAAATCATTCCAGTATCTTTGCAAAGAAATCCCCAAATGGAGTCACATGGAGGTGAATATAAGTTAGATGACTGAATAACAAAAAATGCATTTTTTGTATGTACTTTTCTTGGGGGTGGGGGTAGATAGGTGGTGCAGTGGACAGAATGCCATGCCTGGAGTCAGGAAGACTCATCTTCCTGAGTTCAAATCTGGCCTCAGACACTTACTAGCTGTGTGACCCTGGGCAAGTCACTTAACCCTATTTGCCTCAGTTTCCTCATCTATAAGATGAACTGGAGAAGGAAATGGCAAACCACTCCAGTATCTCTGCCAAGAAAACCCCAAATGGTATTGCGGAGAGTCAGATAGAAGAGAAACAACCCAACAACAGCAACAAAATTTTTGTAGTTGTATATATATATATATATATATATATATATATATATATATATATATATGTATGTATTTTTAATGCTTTGGTAGATAGACTTCTAAATATTTGTGCATTTTGTAGTTGTCTTAATGGGATTTCCCTTTCTATTGTTGCCTCTTGGCTTTTGTTATTATGTAGAAATAATATTGTTTTTGTAGGTTAATTTTCTAGCTTTCAACTTTGCTGAAGGTATTAATTGTATCAATTGTTTGTTTGGTGATTCTCCAGCATTTTCTAATTAAGCCATCATGTCATCATCAAATAAAGATAGTTCCTTCTCCTCTTTGCGTGTATTTATATTTTTAATTTCTATCTTGCCTTACTGCTATTGCTAGCATTTCTGGAACTATATCAAATAATAGTGGCAAATGAAGCATACGTGTACAATTTTTATCTTCTCCAAGAAGCTTTTTCTGGTCTATTTCCCTCCCTCTATCCAGCACCTTGTACCTGAAATGATATTTCATTTATATAGTCCATAGCTTGTATGGTTATTGGCATGTTGTATGGATCATCAGAATGTCATCTGCTTAAAAGCAGGGGCCATCTTTTTGCCTTTGTATTCCTGGAACTTATCACAGTGCCTGGCATACAGTAAGCACTTAATAAGTCCTTGTTGTTTGAGCTGTTAAGTGCTTGTGAAGGGTAATATGGCCAGTATATGTTGAAGGTAATTCTGGAATCCAGGTCTCCCAGGTATCGAGGGCAGCTCTCTAGCTACTATGCAACATTATCTCTATATACAAACAGTAATAAAAGCAGGAAGAGCATTGAATGCAGAGTCAGAGAACCTAGCTTGGAAAGTCAACACTTATTCCACGTGTGACTTGGGGTAAATGATTTCAAGTCATTTCAACTTTGTTGGTTTCAATTTCCTCCTCAATAAAATGAAATTGGACTAGATACCTCTAGAGTCCATTCTGGCTCCAGAGTTATGATGCTATGAAGTCAGTCGAGCTTCCTTGTCCTCATTTTCCTCATCTGTAAACTCTTTCTCTCTCTGTCTCTCTGTCTCTCTCTGTCTCTGTCTGTCTCTCTCTGTCTCTCTGTCTCTCTCTCCCTCTTCTCTCCTTTTGTCTCACTTTCTCTCTCCCTCTCCCTCCTCTCTTCTTATATTTTCTCTCTTCCTCCTCTTCCTCTCTTTCTCTTCTCCCTCCTTTCCTTTTGTCTCACTTTCTCTCTTGCTTTCTCTGTCTCTGTCTGTTTCTGTGTCTGTCTCTTTTTCTGTTTCTCCCTCTCTCTGTCCCTCCCCCTCTCTTTCTCTCTCTCCCCTTCTATCCTCTATGTCTCTCTCTCTCTTTCTCATTTTTTTATAGATTGATGAAAAGCCTGAAGGGATTGTATGAAATGAAAAGGAGGTGGAATGTTCCTCAAGCGAGAAGACAATTACAGGTAAAGCATGGAGGACTCCACTTGATTCCTGGTGAGGTGAGGGCAGGACCTGTACTTGTGATTTCATCAATGTAAGGCATAGGTATCAAACTCAAGGCCATAAAACTCCTGAGTAGGTCCAGAACTACATTAAAATGTAACAAAAGATGTTTAATAAGTCAACATGAAGCCAACGAGGATCCATTTCTATTTGAGTTTGACACAGCTGGATGGAACTCCCAGGCGAAGAAACTCCACCTACTGAATCATAGGCAGGCACTGACTCTGCACTTTAAACTCTTTAAGAGCTGCCCAGAGCATCAAAGGACTAAATGACTTGCCCAGAGTCACTCAGCCAATTTGTGCAGTCAGAATGTGAACACAGGTCTCCATGGTTCTAGGACAGTTTTCTATCCATTAAACAACAAATTGAGGGAGTCCTCTTGCAGCATTACTGGACTGACTCCCTCTGGTGAACTTATGGGAATATATGGACAAGAGGGGCCCAAGGCAGGCAGGCATGGGTTGCAGCCTGAGTCATCGCAGGCAGCAATAAACTAATATTTCATGTGAATTAGGTTTTCTGAGGAATTACCAATAGGACCACCGGCCTACTGCAGAGTCAGGCCAAGTGAGCAAGCATTTCATATTAATCACATGCCAGGCACTGAGAACTGAGTACTAAGAAGAAAAAGAAAGACAGAGAGTTACTACTTTCAAGAGGCTTACAGTCTACTAAGGCTGATGAATGTTAAAGAAACTAGGGACATGAAATATTATATATGTGTATGTGTGAATGTACCTGTGTGTGCCTGTGCTTGTGCGTGTGCATGTGTGCGCACATGTACATGTACGTGTGCCTGTGTGTGTGTGTACCTGTGTGTGTGTGTGTGTACCTGTGTGTGTGTGTACCTGTGTGTGTGTGTGTGTGTGTGTGTGTGAAACATTGACTTGTGGTGGCAGACAGCGGGTAGGATTTGAATAGAACAAACGGGATTTGAATGGCCTAGTGTTTAAAGCTCCGTAATTTTAGTTAGGAAGACCTCAGTTTAAATCTTAAATTATAAGATTATTATTTATATCTGGAAGGGACTTAGGAATCATCCAATCCAATAATGAGGGATCATTTTATAGAGGGAGAGAATAAGCACTTCCATAGCATTTAATGTGTGCCAGGCACTGTCTGAAGTACTTTTTACAAATGTTATCTCATGGATTCTCACCACAACCCTTTGAGGTAGATATTCTTATCCCTATTTTCCAGTTTTGGAAATTGAGGCAATCAGAGCTTAAGTGACTTGCCCAGGGTCACACAGTTAGTATGCCTCTGAGGCTGAATTTGAACTCAGGTCTTCCTAGCTCTAGGCCCAGCACTCTATTCACTGTACTGCCAGCTGCCTATATGAGGAAATGGAAGCCAGAGAAGAAAGATGGACGGATGGATTGAACCTCAGAGGACTAGATCTAAATTTCACTCTGTCACTATTTATTTGGCCTTGGGAAACCACTAAAGTTCTCTAGACTTCAGTTTCCTTCTCTGTAAAATGAGTAGGTTGGACCAGACGGTGTCTCAGGTCCCTTCCAGCCCTATATCTGTGATCCTACAAATGTCAGTCATTATTAAGGAAAAGGGAGGTCCGGCTTACTGGAACACAGCCAGCCTGCTTCATTTCTTTGCCCGAGGGCCAATCCTGAGCTGCAGTAAAGTTACACTGGGTGGATGGGGGAGGGTAATTCAAAGGCATTTGAATCCAGCATCAGGGAAGCCAGGACAGTCAGTTCCCTGTATTCAAGTGGGGGTTTCTACTCCCTTCATCCATATGAAGCAATACCAGGGGCTGTAAGCATCAAACCACCAGGACCAGAGACTGGGTTGCTGGGCACTTACAGATCATTTCCCTTCCATTTTTGCGCCAGCAGACAAATAAAGTTAGTTCTGGGATAGCAGAGATATCCTCTTCCCTCTTTATCTTTATTTGCAGCATGAGGAGTGAGAAACAAGATGGAAGAGAGAGATTCAGCCCCTGTGAGACACCTTTGGATTCTTTTGTGTCCAGGGAAACATTTCTGCTGGTTTTGCTGATTCCTTCTAGAAAGTTCCTCATGGGGAGGCCCTGAGACTCAAGCTCTGAATGTCCTGGGAAACTAAACCTCTCTGGAGCCACATCCCAGAAACATCCAAGTGGATGCCAGCAGCTTTCAAATCAGTTTCTCCCTTTGCCATTTGAGCCTATGGCCTGAGGAACGTAGTGCCAGAGGGCAAAGGAAGCCCGGGAAAAACAATGGCATTGCCGTTTGAGGGGAGTGGGAAAGGTCTCAAAAACAATTCTCCTTATAAGGGTTCAAAGCTCCTTGGTCCCCCTCCGAACTAGCAGGTTTCTGAACAAAACCAAATGTCCTGGCAATCAGCTCAAAGCAGGCAGAACATGAAAAAACATCCCTGTGTGAGAGTCTTTCTCCAGCCCTTTTTGGGCATGGGCTGAGGCTCCACCAGCATTCCAGGAGGTTGACAACCAATGGGGCCTTCTGTGAACCCTCTTGGCTTTGCCTGGGATCATCCAGACCAAAGCTTTTTCTGCTACCCTTTTGATAAAATCAGAATCATGAAATATCAGAGCTGTGTGCTGCTGCCTGAGAGGTTGGTCAGTCAGAGAATCCTAGAATTTTAGATTCGTGGAAGGGTCTTTGAGGGGCCATTTAATCCAACCTATAACTAACCACAAATTTCCTTGAAGAGATCTCCAACAAAGGGTTCAGGCCAGGAGCCCATTTGAAGGCCTCCGGTGTGGTAAAACCCAAGACCTTCCAGGCAGCTTATCCAACTGTGGAACAACTCTAGGAAATTTTTCCTGAAATTTAGCCTCAGTTGGGCTCTTTGCACCTTCAAATGACTGCACCTGGGCCTCTCCTCTGGGATCAAGCAGAACATATCTAATCTTTCTTCCATGTGATACCCTTTCAAATACTTCAAGGGAATTATTATTAGATTGTAATCTATTGGTCACTAGGTTGCAAGCTCCTTGAGACCAGAGACTCCTTTGCATCTTTTTGTATCAACAGTGCTTAGCACAGTGCCTGGCACATAGTAGCATTTAATAAATGTTTATTGAATGAATGAATGAAATGCTATATGTTGTGCTAGGCACTAGAGATTCAAATAGAAAGAATAAAATAATCTCCACACATGGGATGATTGAATGAACTAATGAATGGATGGATGGATGAAAGAGTGAATGAAAGAATGAATAAATGAAGTGCCTCTTTTGGAACTGTGGTGATAGCCAATGCCAAACCAAGTGCAGAAAACCAGTTTCCTGACAATCTCTCAAAGTGAAGAGTGTCAGAGTTGGAAGGGACCTCAGTATTTAGTATAACTCATGCCTGAACAATAATCTGTCCACCCACATCTCAGATGAGTGGTCATCCACCCCTTCCTTGAAGGGCAACATCTCTTTCTCTCTTCAACCTCTGCATCTTATTCCACTATTGGACACACATCTAATTATTAGTGCCCCCCCACCAACATCAAGCCTAAATTTGCTTCTCTCCTACATTGACCATTTTTGCTTCATGACTCTGCCTTCCAGGGTCAAACAGAATAAAACTGATCTCCCTTCTATGTGACAGTCCTCTAGATTCTGGAGATTAAGATACTGGGGTCTATTTTTTGGAATATGCTTAGGTTTAGTAATTTTTCATTCTCTTAAGATGGATGTAGGGTTTTTTTTAGAAAACAGACACAAGCTGTTGACATCAAGACTGACACAGAGTGACTGGTCAAGTTTGAACACACTGTTCAGGATCAAAACAGAAACAAAGTGTGGTATAAAATTGTCTAGGGTGGACATTTTTTATTGTGGTTTATACCTTGGTTCTGATGTCACCTCCAAAGGAAAAGTAAGCTCCAGATATTTTATGGGCAAAGGCAATATTGCTGGGGGGATTGGAGGAGGTGAAACTAAAACTCAGAAAGGGTAGAAGATTCATATACTTATAAGTAATTCTATTGGAAGTCAGCATGGTACCTACTTCAGACACTAGCTGGAGTCCCTGGAGACTCATCTAACCCCTCTGTGCCTCAGTCTGTTATCTGCTAAATGAGCCTCTAAGATCCTTTCCAGCTCTAAATCTATGATCTTCTGAGTTGCCCAGGGTGACCCAGTAAATAAATGTCTGACGTGAGAATTGAAACTACCTTCCTGGACTCCAAGTAGCCCTTTCTTCATGCTGATTTTGAAGGGGGCATCACTCAATAGTACATAAAAGTTCAGTTAGAATTTCTACCCAATGGGACATGAGAGGCTTCAGCTTTTTCCATGACCACCACTGTCATCTCGGGTCAGATCGCCTTGACCCAAATTACTGTAATAGCACCTTTCTTTATTCTTCTAAGTCCTTGAGTCCCATTCCTTCCTCCCCCAATTCACTCCCTATTTTAGCCCCCCAACCTGGCCACCAAACTCTGCTATTTCTGTCCAGCACACTATCCTCTCTTCATTCAGTCAATTCAGGTTTTCAACCTCACTCATCCTCACTCCCTAATCCAATCATCTGATAAATCTTGTCAATTCTACTTCGGCATCATCTCTAACATCCATCTCCTTCTTTCTACCATTCTAGTTGTGGTCCTCATCACTTCTTGCCCACACTATTTCATTAGTCTTCTAATTGGTCTTCAGCTTCCAATCTCTCCTTACAATAATCTTTCCTCAGCTCAGCTAACAAGGTGATTTTCCTAAGGACTGTGCCTCTCCTTTACTCAGTATATTAAAGAAAGTCTCAATTACTTTCAGGATCAAATATAAAGACCTCTGTTGAATATTTAGAGTCCTTTGCAATCTGACTCCATCTAATGCTTCCATTTTTATTACACACTATTCCCCTTCATGTAAACTCTTTTAAGCTAAAATGATCTTACTGCTCCTCACGTGGTATCTAGGTGTCGAAGGCGATAGAGTGCAGGGCCTGGAGTCAAGAAGACTCACTTTCCTGAATTCAAATCTGGCCTAAGACACTTACTGGCTATGTGACCCTGAGCAAGTCACTTAACCCTGTTTGCTTCAGTTTCCTCATCTGTAAAACGAGTTGGAGAAGGAAATGGCAAACTACTCCAGTGTCTTTGCCAAGAAAACCCCAAATGAGGTAACGATTGAAAATGACTGAACAACAAATACCATTCCTCATATGTTGTACCTGATTGCCTCTCTCTAGGCCTTTGCATTAGCTATACTTACATCCCTGGAATGTACTCTCTCTTGACTCCTTGGATTCCTTCTCTTCCTTCAAGAAGCAGCTTCTAGAGGAAGCCTTCCTTCATCCTTCTAGCTACCAGTGTCCTCCCTACCCCAATCAGTCAGGTGATCAATAAATATTTATTAAGTTCCTATCATGTGCCAGACAACATCCTAAATGCTGGGGACACAAAGAGATGTAAAAGACAATCCTTGTTCCAAGGAGCTCACAGTCTAACGGGGGAGAGAATATTTATGACAGCGTAGAAATAAGCTATATGTGGGATTAATTTGAAATAATCGATAGAGGGAAGGTACGGGAATTAAGGGCGATTAGGAAAGGCTTTCTGTAGAAGGCAGACTTTTAGCTGGGACTTGAAGGAAGCCAGAGAAGTTTTCCCATACCTTTCCAGGCATGGGAGTCATCCAGTATCCATGTTGCATGTCATCTATGTATACACATACATGTATACCTTTTAAAGTTAACATATTTTTATGTACATGTGCATGTGCACATTTAGGTATGCATACATATGTACATGTAAATACACACACTCATATGCATACACTTGTTATCCCCTGAGAGAAGGGAAGCTCCTTGAAGGTAGGAACTTTTGTCATTATATACATAGTGACTAGCATTATACCTGTCACATAGTAGGTTTGTTGATTAAGTGACTTGCTGGGATCTGAGGCCATCTCCAATTGTCCTGATTTGTATCTTGCTACTGCATCCAGATGGCTCTGGAGCAGAAAGTGAGGCTGATGATTTTGCACAGCCCTCCGTCACTTAAATCCAACTCACTTGCAAGTCAAGATATCACCTTCCTGATGTCATTGGTCCTCTTTGAGAAGGAAGGACAAATGACCATAAGTGACTTGCCTGCAGCTGCACAGTTAGTAGATGACAGAAGTGGAATTCTCATTCTGTTCTCTCCCCAGGACTATTGTAACGACCTTCTTCTATTGATTTCCCTGCCTCAAATCTCTCCTGTCTCCAACTTATCTTCCACTTCAGCTGCTAAAGTAATTTTTCCAAACAGAGATCTGACTATGTTACCCCACTATTCAATAAGCTTCAGTGCTTCCCATTTATTCCCAAGCTCATATATTAAATCTTTGATTGGATATTTCAAGCCTGGTGCCTTCCTACCTTTCCATTCTGCTTATATTTCAGTTGCCTTGACACACACTACGTTGCCTACACTAGCCTGGCTTAGTGCTTGCTGTTTGTACCTTTCCACTGGCCACACCTTCCTTCTCCCATCCCCCAACCATGCCTAGAATGGTTTTCCTCCTTCCAACTGCCTCTTAGCTTCTTCCCTGCCTTTCTCCGAGACTCAGCTTATTGTATCAGTGATTTATATGTGGTCTCTTTCATTAAAATTTGAGTTCCTTGAGAACTGTGACTGGTTTCTGTTTTTCTCGTATCTCTATCGCTCAGCACAGTGCTTGGCATGCCCTAAGTGCTTAATAAATGCTTGTTGCTTCCCATCTGCCTGCCTAATTGACTCCAAGCTTTGTGCTCTCACCATATCACTACACTTTGTAGAATGCTCCTCTTCGAATGCTTTCCCCTTTCTGCTCTACCATGATGTGACATTTTCCACCTGGATTACTACAATGGGATCATATGAGTCACACCTTCAGCATGATTCTAGCTTTAGAATGGGGCATAAATTAGTCCATCAGCCTCCTGCAATTAGAGATGGGTAAAGTCCCATTTGATATTCAAGTCATCCTACATTTTACCTAGCATTCTTATATAACCACCTCCTGCTCAACCCATCCCAGTTCCAGAATATATCTAGGAATGTATATGGTGGTGCAGGTTGATGGAGCACAGGACCTGGAGTCAGGAGATCTGAGTTCAAAGCAGGCTCAGACACTTACTTTGAATGATCCCGGGCAATTCACTTAACTTCTGTCTGCCTCAGTTTCTTCATCTGTAAAGTGGGGATAATAATTGCTCCTTTCAGAATTGTTGTAAGGATGAAATAAGGCAATATCTGTACAGTGCTTTGTGTTATACACATGCTAGCTATCATGTCGTTAATACTTTGTCACTGTCTATATCTCCCTTTTTCTTTAAGTGATTTTTTAGATGTGGAAATAGCTGTGGTTGAGAAGATGGGTGGGTTGTGAGGTCCCTTCCCCTGTTGAAATAGACACCAAATATTCTAGAACAAGGCCTCTCTTGCTGGCTACCATGTATGCTGCCCATAATCACACTTGTCTATTGATATGACAAAGGAATAAGTAATTCTTTCAAGTTTTCCAATGTAAGGTATCACAGAATCACAGAATTACAAATGAAAAAGAAACATACAATAAACTCAAAATGTTCCAAAAGACATAAGAATCCTTAGGGTCAGAGACTTGAAGCTGAAAGCAATGGCATATAGTCCTTACATGATTTTGTTAGATGTAGATGATCTTTCTATATGTGCCAGCTATCACACCATCAATACTTCATCACTGTCTATATCTCCCTTTTCCTTTAAGTGATTTTTTTAAGATGTGGAAATAGCTGAGATTGAGAAGATGGGTAGGTTGTGAAGTCCCTTCCCTGGTTGAAATAGATACCAAGTATTCTCAAACAAGGATTTTCTTGCTGCCTATCAGGTCATATTATTCAGTCAGTAGGACAAGGGAGGAAGGAATTCTTCCAAGGCAACAGCATAGAATTACATGATTACAAATGGAAAAGAAACAGACAATAAACTAAAAACTATTCCAAAAGATATAAGAATCCTTAGAACCAGAGACTGGAAGCTGAAAGCCTAGTATTTTGATGCCATAACTAGTCATGTCTTTAGAACCTAGAACCTAAAATAGAACCTAGAACATCAGGGTTAGGGTGGGGGGCCCTACATCTAGGATACCTGCCCCATTTTACACTGGAGGAAATAAAATACTGCTGAGATGACATGCTTTGACGGAGGTCATAAAGGTTTTTTAGTGACAGAGCAGGGAACTGGCATTCTCCAAGATTCTTACTCCAGCAGTACATGCAAATGCTTCCTTATATCACGGCAAGCCACTACAGCGTTCTAAGCGCGGTACAGAAAAGCAAATCAAAACTACAGCTCCAATAAGTGCATGTAGTCAAAATTTGACCCAAAAGTACTGGAGGATTTAACTTGAACCATTTCTCATGACCACTTTCCAAGTTACTTGTCTGAGTCTCTCTCAACAACTGGGAGGACTCTTCAGTATTTGACTTTGCAGACTAAAAATAACAAACCACCATTTTGGGATCTTGTTGAAAGGTTCCCTCTCCACCCCTTGCATTCATGGACTGCTCTAAATGGATCAGCTTGCTGTTGTTAGCAGTGATCTGATGACTTTTGACACGAGTTAATTTAACATCTGCAGAAAGTGGATTTGTAAACCACAGAGCACTTTCTACCCTGTTTCATCTACAGCTCCCAGATAGAAAGAAATCAACCATCCTTCCAGAGTCTGCATGTTAGCGATGCTTGTTTAAACACACACACATTGCCACAGTGAAGAATGAAGTATTTACTCATTGGGAAAAATGTTTATGGTGTTTTCTTTAAAGCTTAAATGGGTTTGGGCTTCCAATGATTTTTCCTGTTAACAGTTCACTGTACTTACCTTTCATCTTGAATCCAGAAAATGAGTGCATAGTTATGAAGTAAAATCAGATTATTTTTTCAACAGAATACTTGTTAATATAATCTCATCCTAGTAACAGGCAATTGTCCAGAGCAAGGTTGATGATTACTCTCAATGCAAAATAAGAAAACGCACACACACACACACACACACACACACACACACACACATAAGATTTAGCTGCAGTATCTGAACAGATCTTCCACAGTCCTCAGCACAAATGCCTGCTGAAAGAAGGCCTGGGAGTTTTTAGGTTAAATATTCACTAAGGCTAATAAAAAGAACTTGCCATTCTTTTTAAGGAGGCTGATTAATCTGCATTATGTAGAAGAGGCTTTATTGTGCTCTGAAAGTGGCTTGGCTTCTGCTGTATAACATAGAATGGACCCCAAAAGGGAAGGCGAAACTCACACCTTTGGGTGGCATTTCCAGGGAGCTTTGGTAACGTGGATGTTTTAAGTATGGGTCTTTGGTTATAGCTGGAAGAGACACTGGGAATCATTTAATCTCACACATATACAGATGAGAAAACCAAGGCCCAGGGAGGTTGACATTTACTTGTCCAAGGTCACAAAGGTAGTGGAGATAAAATGAGAGGACCATGGATTTTGAGATAGAAGGGATTTTAAGACCATGCAGTCCAACCACTTTCTTCACAGATAAGGAAAAGTGAAACCCAGAGGTTCCCTGTGTGAACCAGCAGACTGGGATCAGAAGATCAGAGGCTTAAGGTTGGAAGGGAGTTCAGGATCATCTAGTCTAAACCCTAAATTAAAGATAGGTAGGCACTGAGGCTGAGAAATGAAATGAATTGACCAAGGTAATACAAATAATAGAGGAGCAGAGTCAGTATTCAAACCCAGGTCCCTTGGCTTCAAAACCAAGGCCTTTGCCCAATATCTGATATTACTTTTCCTGGAGTCTTTTGACTCCATATTCAATGGACTTTTTATTCACTATGCCAATTCTGTGTCCCAGATGTTGACAGACCTGCTATTAACAAGTAACTTGAAATAGACAACACACGAAGGAAGGATGGAAGCATCCTATTTGGCTGGCAAGGTAAAAAGTACAATTTTGTAAAGGGGTTTTATTTTTCCCTTCCAAAGACTTACCAATTGGCATCACAAGGAAGAAAGGGAGCCAGCAGAGGATGAAGCAGCCCACCACGATGCCCAGGGTTTTTGCTGCTTTCTTCTCTCTGGAAAACTTTAAAAGCCTTACAGAGAAGTGCGTCTTGTTCTTGGAGCTGGATCCAGAGCTACTGGCAGAGGGAGCATTTTTTCGATGGATTCTGAGTGTCACCTGCTCTGAGTCTGACTTGTCTGTCTTCAGGCCATGCTTGAGGCCCTTGCTTTCCCTCTTGGCCACCACATACACTCGGCAATACATCACCAGGATGATGGCCAAGGGGATGTAGAAGGATCCCAGGGCTGAGAAGAGCACGTAGCCTGGTTCTTCAGTGATCTGGCAAATGGTCTCATCTTCTGGGGGCTGCTCTTTCCAGCCAAAGAGAGGTCCGATAGAGATAGTCAAGGAGAGTGCCCAGACACACATCAAGGCCAAGAGTCCTCTTTTCTGGGTCACAATAGTGGGGTAACGTAAGGGGTAGCTGACTCCAATGTACCTGTCAATGGAGATGATGCACAGACCCATGATAGAGGCAGTGCAGCACAGGACATCTACAGCTGCCCAGATGTTGCAGAAAATCCTGCCAAAGGCCCAGTAGCCCAGGATCTCCAAGATGGCCGAGAAGGGCAGCACTGTGGAGGTGAGTAGTAGGTCAGCTACAGCCAAGTTGACGATGTAGTAATGGGTGACAGACTGCAGGTGCCGGTGGCAGGCTACTGAGAGAATCACCAGGATGTTTCCCAGCACCCCAAAAAGGATGAGCCCTCCCAAGATCACACCCAGCAGAATGGCCTTGGAGATATTCACTGGCTCCTGGGCATGGGTGCAGTTGGTGCTGTCGGAGGCATTCTCAGGGAGAAACACCATGGTCCCCGGGACACCACCTGGGCAAAATCCGGAATCTTGTTCTAAAGGGTCACGGAACAGTTCGCTGGGGAGTGGGAAGTTTAGTCAGATGATGAGGATATCAGAAGATTAAGTCTCCTAGGAGTGCAGGGGCTTGGCTTGGTTGAGAAGGCTGACGAGATGGACTGTCAGTAGCAAACCAAACTTAGCTTGGAAACCCACACGCGGCACAGGAAAATAGAAGGCAGTTCGGGAAGGCATGGTCAGAATTTCAGGACCCTCCGCCTCTGGCCCCTCCACTCCTGGGCCCACTCAGCTGAAGACAAAGAGGGCCGGGGGAACTAGCTTGTCAGCCGCAGCACCTTCCAAGTCCGAGAACTGCCTCTTCTGAAGGAAGTCCTTAACTTGCGGAAGGCATTTCAAAATTGGGAATTGGGAATGAGGCTGGGGGAGGGGAGAATTAAACTAAAGGAGATTCTGGTGTGCTTCACTTTCTAACTCTCTGAGTGAAGATTCAAAATCCCATAAAATAAAAGATTAAAAATCAAACAAACAGTATCTACCTCGAACCTCCACACCCCCTCCACATTAGCTAGTGGTTAGACCTTTCACGATCCCAAAGCCTCGGTCAAGGTCAAGAGATGTGTACAACTCTTCGGTTCTTGCGGACTCCTTCTCCCCAAAGACAGTAGGACTCCTGGACTCATCTGGAGGGAAAAGGAGGTGGAGGAGGAGCCCCTCCGATCCCCCGCCGCCCCTCCTAGGACGCTGGCCTCATGGCATGTCCCCGATCCAAGGGTAGAACGAGCAGGTGGATATGAAATCCTGGAGAAGGCCGCGGCGATTCTGGGGCTGTACGCGGCTCGGCTCTGTTCCTTAAGCCTCCTGGAAAAGACCAGAGAGAAAGGGAGGGTAGATGTGAATAAAGGCAGGCTCTCGAGGCCGCCCCATCAGCGTTCCGGGAGGACGTCTCTATTTCTTGGGATTCTAGCGCGCAGGTACCCCTTAATCCCAGCACCCTTGTTCTTTTCCCCAGCCCACGCGTGGGACAGAGGAACCTAAGTGCGGGGATTGTCCCCCCTTCAAATCCTCTGGACCCTAAACACCGGCATACGCGCTCACTGCCGGATTTTCTCTTGGCTCGATCAAGAAGTCCAGATTAGGAATCAGTCAAGTCAGCGGACCCCAAAATATTCTTAAACTTGCCCCCCCAGGGAAGTGAAACCCCGACAGCCTCTGCGAAGTCGCTGTTTGGGAAATGGGTAGAATGCTGTTTCTGGAAGTGCCGTTATGGAGATGCTGCCCCTTATTTTACAGAGAGAGAAACCAAGGCCCAGAAAGGGGAAGCGGAGAGGGAAGGAGTTCAAGGTCACAAAGAACAAGCGAGGATGCAGCCTTGGTATCTCTCCAGCTCCAGCACATATTTTGATCTCTCCAAGCAGCTAATAGTAGCTATGCATGGGTTCTGCCAACAGGTGCCCCAACATGCAGCTTCTTAGGGAGGGAGAACTAGGGGCTAACGCGACCCGCTAGGATAAGAAAGGGTCTGGTCCCGGAGCTAGACTCGCAGAAGTCCAGACCTCCGGTCGCATGCAGCCCCCTACTGCAGAGGCCCCACACCCTGGGAATTCGCCCGGGGACCGACGCGGAGCCTCAAGCTGGGGAGCGGCAAAGCCGCCCGAAGGCTTCCTGGGCCTGGGCAGATGCGGGGGTGCGGAGAAACGTAGCAAGGTACATGGGTCCCCTCTCCTTCTAGACGGCAGAGGATTCCTTTCTCAGCACCCTGCCACTCGCCAATACAGCTGTCCACACTGATCTCCCATCCTGCAGGCGCCGGGGACCCCACCAAGCCCAGAGCGGACTCCCTCTAGCTTGCACCGCGGCTCAATGTTTGCGGCTGGAAAAGCTGCTGGATAGACAAGAAGAAAAGCCTACGCGAGGGAGCGGAGCGGCACGGATAGAGGGGCTCCATCCACTGCTCCCCGGCCTGGGGGCGGGGCAGAGGGACAAAGCCCAGGCGCTGGGAAATGGCTCAAGGCTTTGAACCCTGCAAGGGAAGAAGCGCTGGGCGTCACCTCGGTGAGTTTCTGAAGGCTTGCCTTGGGTCCAGGACCGGACTCAGGGACTGAAGTCCCGACTTGGATCTGCAGACCTTCGGGTTGGGATGCAGGTGGAGACTGATGGAGTGCGAGTTTGAAGAACTGAGTTCCAGTCCCAGGATCTATGTTATCTTAGGCAAAACACTTCAACTTTTTGGGCCTCAGTTTTCTTATCTGTGAAAGGGGCGATTTGAGCTGGTTGGTCTCTAAGGTCCGTTCCAGCCTGAGATCTGTGATCCTATGATCCCATGCTCTCCTTGGTCATTTTCTCAAATCCTTTCCTCTCCACCCATTTTGTATAAATACAGCAGAGGTGTTTTTTTTTTTTTAAACACTTGTCAGCGAGGAAATAACTTCAGGGAAAGTGTGTGCTATGGGGGAAAGTAGAGGATTGTAGGAGAGGGAGGGAGGGAGGAAGGGAGGGAAAGAGGAGAGAGAGAGAGAGAGAGAGAGAGAGAGAGAGAGAGAGAGAGAGAGAGAGAGAGAAAGAGAGAGAGCGACAGAGAGCAAAACAGGCAGACAGAGGCACAGAAACAGAGGGTCAGACAAAAAGAGGCAGAAAGGGAGAAAGAGGACAGAAACCATCCACCGAACCTACTGCGTCCCCTTAATTTAGAATCAGAGGAGCTAGATTCGAATTCCCGCTCTGCTGATTAAGTTCCTATTTGTGACCTTGGACAAAAGACTTGTCTTCTCTTGGCCTCAGTTTCCTCCTCTGTAAACTAAGGGGATTGGTGCTAAAGATGGTGTTAAAGGATCCTTTCAGCTTTACAGCTAAGATCCCAGTAAGGTTTTCCTTCACCTGCCTGTTAGCAAAGAGCTCTCTGCTAGCTGTAACCTTCCCAGGAAGTCCGTCTGGCCCCAAAATGGAGAAATCCTCCGTGTCATCCGTCCCCGGCGCCCCTGAGTCCTGAGCCCCTCCGCCAGCATTTTTCCCCTCCTTCCTCCATCCCGCTCACCTAGTATGCGGTCCTGGGGCGCAGCATCAGGCGCTCATGGTGCGAGGCAGCCAGCTGGAGAGTCTCCGCCAGTGCCGGTCCTGGACCAGTCCAGCCGCCGCAGCCACCACCTCCTCCCTCTGGTCGCAGAGAGAACCTGCTGTCCGTCTCAACAGTCTCAGCTCCTCAGAACGCGAAGACTCAGCTGTCCACTCCTGTGAGCTCCAGGCTTGTGGTCAGCTCCCCTAGAAACAGAAAAGAAGGAACGAAGGGAAGAGAAAAAGAAAGAAGGGAAGAAGGCAAGATGCCCATACAAGAACTCCCCAACCTCTGTAATACTGTGAGACTCAGCTGGGAGATACTAGCCCAAAGCAGGCAGGAACTTTGCAGCTACCGCTGATGTAACAGGCGCTACCCTCAGCTAGTACCGTAATCTCCTATCTTTACCGTATTACTCTGCGTCAAAGGGAAGATTTCGTCCAGTCAAAGCTTCTGCGCAGGGAGTTTCCCCCTTCTGCTCACCGTGTGCTGAGAATTGAAAAAAAGACTTCACTTTGGTCGAAAAGGAAAAAAAAAAAAGAAAACAACTGGGGCATGGGGCGAATGCTTCTTTTAAATGGTCTAAATTAAGGATTAAGAAACAAAAAACAAACAAAAAATATCTTGGAATATCTCTGAAATATAAGGTCCATCCAGATTTACTATGCTGTGTGTGACATGGTCAAAGCTATCCCAGGTAATGCTAGTCCTGGGGACTTGAAGACTGTACAAATTGGATTATGTCCTGTTAAAACAGAGGCGAGCTGTATTGTGAGCCAAAGCTTCATTTCTTGTCTTCTGTTGCTTAGAGATCTTTGTAGGCCAGGTTTTAAAGACCAAATAAAAATCAAGTGTAATTGAGTAAATAGAGTCCATTACTCTGGTACTATTTTCAAGAAGAGAAAATGATTTTGTGCAGGATTTATTAAACATAATCTGGCTCCTAGCTCTTCCACTCTCACCTCAGATTCTTTAAAAGCTCTAAACTCTATTTCAAAAGTGAGGCTTTGTTTATATGTTGCTATCTGATTGACAAGAGATCTTTGAAACCCTGGAGTTTTGTGCCAAGTTACCTTTCTCTTATTAACCCTGATTTGCCTGCCCTGTGAAATCCTAAATCATGATTTGAAATGTCTTTTCTAGTAACTTCCACATACAGGATTTCCAAGAAAGTGACATTGCTAGAAGATTGTGGATTTTGTACTCTCTTGTGGGATTGGTGAATTCCTCCAATGCTGTCACTATGGGCCAATTGAAATGGAGATCCGACACCACTGTTTGAATAACTCCAGAGACAAACCTGTTGGCTCATAGCAGGAGACAATGAGATGTTTGGGGAGTCAGTGCATATGATATGGAAGGAAAGAAGGAAAGAAAGAAAGAAAGAAGGAAGAAAAAAGGGTGTCAGGTACTGTGATGAATGCTTTAAAATATCTTATTTGATCCTTATAGCAACACTGGGAAGGAGCTGCTAATATCATGCCCACATAACAGTTAAGGAAACTGAGGCAGACAGAGGTTAGGTGACTCACCCAGGGTCACACTAGAAAGTGTCGGAAGCTAGATTTGAACTCTGATCTCTATCCATTCTATTTACTATGCTAAAGGATCTCTATCACATATTAAGTGTATGATTTTGGGTAAAATGCATATCTTCTCAGAGTTTCAATTGCTTCAGCTATAAGAAGAGTGCTGGATTTAGGTGGTTTCTTTTAGTTTAAAGATCTCATAACTATCTTCTCCAATCTTTCTTGCACACTACGGATGGAGTAATGCAGTCGAAAAAGCACTGAATTTTTCTTCTGAACTTAATTCATCCTGATTGGAATTCTAACTCTGACATGTGCGATGTAGGCCAAGTTGTACCCTTTAGGGAACTCAGTTTCCTCAAATGTAAAATGAAGTGTTGGACTAGTCAGAAGGGTCAAGGTAGCAGGAATGTTGTGACTTTTACAACACTCCTGAGTGAGGCCTGAACCAGATTAAAGTGCAATTGGGAAATATCTAATAAAGTAAATAAAATTATAATAGAACATAGGTAATAATGTGTGGTGCTCTAATTTAGCATGCATAGCAGAGATTCTGATGCGCGGTTTAGTGTTCCAGTTTCTATATGAGTTTGACATTGCTGGATGAGATGGTCTAAAAGGTCACTTTAAGCTCTGGGTCTATGATCTATCAATCAATTAATCAGCATGCATTTATTAGGCACCAACTCTGTAACAGGCATTGTATTTGCTTTGAGGGATCCAAATGCAATAAATGTTCCTAATACACTTTTTTAACAATGTTGCCCCACTTCTCAAAATTCTCTAATGGCTCTTCATTGCTATTGATCAAAGTCCAGATTCTTCAGCCTGACATGCAAAGGGTTCCACATTCACCCTTATCTCACACCACTTCCTATTTGGTACCAAAAGAGATTTCTCACAGTCATTTTAGAATTACCCGCACATTCTCCGCCTCCATGTCTTGCCATTCATTTCCTATGCCAAACATGTTCTCTGCACATCTCTACCTAGTGAACATCCATGCTTCCAGGCTCAGCTCAAATGCTCCATCTTTCAGGAAGCCTTCCCTGACTCCTTCTTCACTTGCTCCCAAAGGGCTATTAATAATCACTGCCTTTGGGAAATGCGTGACGCATCTCATTTATAACTAGCTCTCTTCCATGCTGTCAATGCCTCTTCTGCTTTATTAGAATTCTGCTTTGTCTCCTCCACTAGGTGGTAAGCTTTTTGAGACCAAGAGCCAGATCTTATTTTTCTTCCTATCTCTTAAAGCACTTAGTATAATGACTTGCAGTCAGTGTTTAAGTCACATTTATCAAAGGAATGAAGGGATGAGTGAATGGACTGTTAATACAGAAGGGAAATTCCAAGTGGTCTTTAGTTTAACTGCCTTGTTTGAGAAGTGAAGGAACTTGATCAAAGTCATCATGTAGAGCTAAGAGAAACCTAGAGGAGAATTTCTTGATTGCCAACACTTCTGTACAGCAGAGTGTAAGGCCCTTGAAGGTAGCATTTTCATTTTTATCTCTATCTGTGCCTTATACATAGCCAGTGTTTGATAAATGGTTTTGAATTGCATTAAACTGAATTTCTTCTTGGGCAGTTTCTCATAATTGCCCTAAGGATGACACGTACTCAGTTATCCTGGGCTTCTGTTATCTCAGAATAGGAAGCTAGAGAATAGCCTTGAAAGAAGACATTGATATCTTAAAGAATGGGTGAATAAGGCAAAGTCTGGACAACAAAGCTTTTCACAAAAGGGAAAAAAACACCAAAGCACAAAATTGTTGAACTCTTATGAGATTACAGACAGTTATGATCTATTTTTGAGAAACTATTAACTCATAATGTGCAAGAAAAATGGTTACAATATATTTTATTTCATAAAATGTTTTTTTTCTGTTTAGGAAATTAATCATTTCCTAAAATATGGGTTGTGCTAGTCATTTCAGTGTACCACAAACTGTAAATGGATCCAATCCAATGTAGAGAACATGAATAGTAATAATAATAACTGAATTATTATATCTTTATTTTGTAGACTAAAATCCATAATCAATGATAGCTTTAATACTGAGATGGATTCGGAGCCACATGAGGAATGGGATAATTAAAAGGGCATGCAGAAGAGTGATTTGTCCAGGCTTCTGTGGTCAGTAAGTGTGAAAGTCTGGATCTGGGCCAAAGTCTCAGTAATCCTAAGTCCAGCACTTTGGCCACTATGCTATGCAGCTGCCCAAGAGCTAGCATTCCTTTGGGTTTGCACCATCCATTTTCATCATCTGGATATCCTGTCCATGTTCTCCCACAAATATTTCATATGAGATGGACAGGGCAGAATTGTCTTGGAGTCTTTTAGCATTTCTTGGGCAACACTGAGGTAGCCAGCTCTTCCCTCGCTATTCCTTGGACTCAGAACGTCTTGGCTTACTCACCTCCCTTTCTCATCATACATTTACAAGGTGAAATTTCTTAGACTACTTTTTGCCATATAATGCTGGCAACTGTGGGATTGGCTATGAGCATCATGTAACGGGAGGAATAGAATGCTGGATTTGGAATCAGAAAGAAAGCATGGTATAAGGCAGGGGCTCTTAACCTGGGCCAGTGAACTAGGTTCAAATAAAACAAACAAACAAAGAACTATGCACATATGCATATACCTATATATGTTAATTGAATTTAAATGTGATTGGCTTCCTTTGTAACCCTATGGATTTCATTTTAGGAATTGAAAAACAGGATTCTAAGCAAAGGTCTCTAGGCTTCACCAGACCACAAAGGGGTCCATGACATAAAAAGGGTAACAACGCCTGGGATATTGATATAACATTAACTTTGGAGCAACAAGGCATGGGTTCAAATCCCACTTCTGACACTGTGAGACCTTGGACAGGTTATCTAACTTCCTGAGGTCTCAGTTTCCTAAGCTGAAAAATGAGTGGTTTGGACCAGATAGTTTCTCTTTTTTTAGATTTTTTTATTTTCAGTTTAGAACTCAGTTCCACAAGTTTTTGAGTTCCAAATTTTCTTCCCCTCCCTTCCCTCCCCTCTCCCCCCAAGATGACATAGAATCTGATACAGTTTCTACATATACCTTCACATTAAACATATTTACACAATGGTCAAGTCATAAAGAAGAACCATGATGAATGGAGTGAATCATGAGAAAGAAGAAAGAAAACCAAAAAAGAAGAGACAGAAAAAAAGAGAGAGCAGATAGTTTGCCTCAATCTGCATTCAGACTCCATAGTTCTTTCTCTGGATGTGCATAGCTCTTTCCCTCATGAGTCTTTTGGAGCTGTCTTTGAACCTTGTATTGCTGAGAAGAACCAAGTCCACCAAATTTAGTCATCACAGAATCAATATGTCTGTGGCTGTGTACAATGTTCTCCTGGTTCTGTTCCTCTCACTCAGCATCACATCATGTAGTTTTTTCCAGGTTATTATGAAGTCTGTGTCTTCCACATTTCTTATGGCACAATAGTATTCCATTACATTCATATACCACAACTTGTTTAGCCATTCCCCAATTGGTGGGCAACCCCTTGATTTCCAATTCTTTGCTACCACAAAAAAGCTGCTATAGATATTTTTGTACATATGGGTCCCCTTCCCCCTTGTGTGATCTCTTTGGGACACAGCCCTAGAAGTGGTATTGCTGGGTCAAAGGGTATGCACATTTTTATAGCCCTTTGGGCATAGTTCCAAATTGCTCTCTAGAATGGCTGGATCTGTTCATAACTCCACCAACAATGTATTAATGTTCCAATTTTCCCACATCCTCTCCAACATTTATTATTTTCCTGTTTTGTCATGTTAGTCAATCTGACAGGAGATATGTGGTACCTAAGAGTTGTTTTGATTTGCATTTCTCTAATCAATAGTGATTTAGAGCATCTTTTCATATGCCTATAGATATCTCTAATTTCTTCATCTGAAAACTGTTCATATCCTTTGACCATTTCTCAATTGGGGAATGACTTGTATTCCTATAAATTTGGCTCAGTTCCCTGCATATTTTAGATATGTGGTCTTTATCAGAGACATTAGTTGTAAAGATTTTCTCCCAATTTTCTGCTTCCTGCCTAATCTTTGTTGCATTGGCTTTGTTTATACAAAACCTTTTCAATTTAGCATGATCAGAATTATCCATTCTGCATTTTGTAATGCTCTCTATCTCTTGTTGAGTCAGACAGTTTCTGAGGTCTTTGGTTGCTCTACATCTAGGATATTATGACCTGGCTTAAAATCCCAGGTCTGATACTTACTACTTTAGTCCTACTCAATCATTAAATGATGTCCATGGCAACAAATAAAATAAGCCCTGATAGTGCAAGCTGGAAAATCACGAATTCTGCATAAATATCGTCTCGAACTCTTCCGGTAATTTAAAATGAATTATTTAAAAAATCAAAATAGCCTTTTATTTGTGAATATGTATGTTTCTGAATATGCATTTATATTTGATTAAAATATAGAGAAATGATTTTAAGAAGAAAAGGCTTTCAGACCAACATATCCATTTGTGAGGGGCAGGGGGGAAATTTACATTAATTTTGCACAAACCACAAAGGACCTATTAATTGTTTGACAGCTCCCTTTGAGAAAGAATTACATCAGCTCCCCCTGCCCCTACCAAAACTCTACCAACTGTAGCAATTAGTATTTCTCTAAAAATTCATGCAGCTGAGACTTGAACCCTGAGATTTCCTCTCCACCATGGTTCTTCCGGCCATCTGTGTTACCAGCAGAAAAATCAGCTGAAAATGTAGGTGGTTTTGTTATTAGTTAGCTAATTAATTAATCAATTTATTTATTTTCTTGTCTATCTATCCACATATTTAGTTATTTAATGGGTCATTCATTCATCTATCTACTTATTCATCAGTTTATGTATTTATTAGTTCATTCCTCTCTGTGTCTCTCTGTCTCTGTCTCTCTCTGTCTCTGTAAGTTCAACAAGGCCCATGAATCATTTCCTCTACTTTTGAAACTGGCTGTTCTACTTGTCTAAGAATGAAAAGCTATCATTTCTCTTCCCATGGCTAAGGTGCTACATGGGAGATGATTAAGCCATCGCCTTGAATTTCTCTATCCTTGAGAAAGGATCAGGGACTCCATGATATGTGGCCTGTTTTCTGGTTCCTCACAGAATGGGAACTTAGCGGTGGTGGTTCACGTCTACATCAATGGAAAAAGAGACCCAAGGGGCCTGAGTTTGAGTCCTTGTTCAGTTAGTTAATAACTCTGTGACTGCAGCCAAACCAGTTTTCCTCCTTGAGCCACAGTGCCAGTTGGACCTTAGGCTCACATTACCTTGAAGGAATTGTTGGGAGGAAAACCCTTTTAAGCTTAGAGACTTCATAGACATGAGTTATTGTCATTAATGCTCTGAAGTGATAGAGGCTGTCTGAAGAAAGGGCGGTGGCTTTGGAGTTACATGTACTGGATATGAATACATGGTACCCATGTGACCTGGGAACATGTTATTTAACCTCTTTGGGCCTCAGGTTTCTCATCTGTGGAAGGAGCAGGTTGAGCCAGATGGCCTTGGAGATCCCTTCCATCTCTCGATCTATGACCTTTTGACCTTGGGTAAGTAGTCACTCAATCTCTCTGAGTTACAGTTTGCTTATTTGCAAAACAAGGAGATTAGAACAAATGACTCCTAGAGATGGATGTTTTAGGTTCAAAACTATCAAAAATTTAATTCAACAAATATTTATTGAGCTCCTGCAGTGCATAGCTTAATGAATGTTTGCTGACTTGCTTTGGGAAAGGTACTGTGCCAGCCACATGGGCACACATGGACACCTGGGGACACGTGGATAGAATAAACAAACAACAGAAGACACAGTCCGCACCTTCAAGGCATTATTTTCTACTGTCTAATAGACAGATAAGCACATTTCAAGGAAAAATAGGGAGTTGGAGGAATCAGGAAAAGCTTCAAAGGGAGGTGGCATCTGACCACCAGGTAGAGATGAGGAGACAATGTCTCCTGGGCATGGGAAAAGCTTGTGTTGGTGCCAGAGGTGGAAGATGGACTGTGGAGTTTAAGGAAGGGCTAAGAGCCCCATTTTAGGTGGAACACAGAATTTATGTGGATTATGAAATCGGCCTGGAAAAGTAGTTTAGAGACAGTAGAAAGATATAAATGACAGAGTGGGTATTTGTTTTTTAAAGAATAGGGAGCCATTGAAAATTTTTCAGTAGGTGAGTGGCATGGTCAGAATTTTGACTCTCTGATCTTTCTTTTCTTTTTCTCTGTCCAATGAGTATAATAATTCTTGAACTACCTACTTCAAATGGAAGCTATGGAAAAAGTGCTCTGTAAACTAGAGGCAGGTAGGTGACATAGGAAAGACAAAGTGCTGTAGTTGGAGTCAGGAAGCCCTGAGTTTGAATCTTTGCCTCAGACAGTTAATAGCAGTGTGACCTTGGACAAATCTCTTAACTTCTCAGCCTCAGTTTCCCTATTTGTTGATTGGGTAATAGGAATTTTTGAGGATCAAAGAGATTAGTCATTATTATTATTAATAAATTCAAAGGGTTAGATGAAGGTGGAAGGGCTCTTCCTTCATCAACATTCTCATTGCAACACCACAGGAATCTAACAATCACTATGTACTGCTGAGGCTTATTTTCTGCCCACCTAGGGCCCAAAACTTGTGGCTTCATGATGCATTTTGTGGTGGAACCATCTCAAAGAATTCAGAGTCAGACCACCTCTAATCCAAGTATAGGCATTTATTGAGATTGACACCTCTTATGAAGTGGTCTAAGTTCCAAGAGGAACTAGCAACTTCAGATAAAGCAAGATGGATTTTTATAGGGTAAAGATGCTGATTACACAATCAAAATTTACATGGAATATAGGAATATGATTAATATTAAAAAGGCAGGAGGAGTTTGTTAAGGGATTAAGTAATGAAGGAGGGGTCCCATCTATGGTTCAGTGGCTAAACATTCTGGTCATGTTGCCCTCCAATAGGCTAGCTATTGTGGTCAAGATAAATAGTTAGACATTATGGTCCTGTCTTGGGCTAGATGGATGATGTGATCATGACTGAATACAAGAACACACCTGTTTCCACAGGAATGGGTCTGGGGGCAGTACCTAGGTAGAGGCTGTGGCTGGGTTACCATCACATGGATATGCCTGCTGTTTCTATGGGAACTAGGAGTTCAGGGACACGCCTGTTGTTCTAGTGAGCAGTGAGGCATAAGTTTAGGACATTGGTGGGGGGGGGGGTGGGCTAAGTAGGTACAGTGGGGCCTGTAATGAAATTAGAATATTGGGGCTGGGGGCAGCTCTATTAAGACTTCATCAGTACTGTATTCCTTTTATGAAAACTACTTTGTAAATATTACTGAGAAAGTCATAGAATTTCCAGTAAAAATACAAAAACAAAAACAGAACTTACCTGAGTCGGTCTATTGAAAAACAAGTTGTAAGCAGAATGATGGGGAATGGGACTGTTCTTGAAACTCTCCAAGATGGCCTAGTCCTTTAACTAAGTGTCCTAGGGCTTATACTTAAAAACAGAAACAACTAAAATCTACCTGAAAATCTACTGATGCCAGGTGAAGTCCCAGTTCTCTAGATGAAAAATTTGTCCTAATCCTTTATCAAACAGAGAAAGTGATTCATGGATCATCCTTCAGGGAAGTGGCTGATAAGACAGCAATTCTGCCCTTGGAATTTTCATTCTCCTTACTCCCAGGCCACTTGAAGCTATAACTTACTCTGTCAGAGCCGTTTCTTGTCATCTGGTGTCACAACATCACAGGTTCTAACAGCAGGGACATTGTGGAGGAAATATGGGACCAAATCCCTTTTTAAATCAGGTTAATCAGTATTCAATTCAACGTGATATAATTTTATCCAATCTCATCTGATCCAATCTAGTCCAATACAATACAACATGACAAACATTTATTAAGCATTTACTATGCAAAGGCAAAGAGGTGGGAAATCAAACGGTGATTTCAGGGAAAAAAGCAAATCAGGAAGGAAAGAGAGTTTGTAAAGGGCAGTTGTGAAATCAACCTGGAAAGGCAGACTGGAGGCATGATTAAAGAGCTTCTAAAGGTGATAATAATTCTAATCATAAACGAATCCATGTGATGATTTTGCTGTTATAGTTCTGTGCCTCTGAAGCCCTATTCTTCCACTGGTGAGTCCCCTGGAACCTTCATTTGGAGAAGGCAACCAGACAAGCCATATTCTACTCCCTGGACTTTGCCACCATACCGCCATGCTGGTATCTCCCTTCCACCTTTCAGCTTCCCAGTGCTTAGAACAGTGCCTGGCAAATACAAATGTTTAATAACTTCAGTTGTTTTGACTAATTTTTTACTGTCATTATTAAACACACCCCCAAACTCTCTGGTCATGAGTCATGTGGATTTGTGGAAACAGAAGGGATTATAATGGCGATTCAGTACTAGGTCATAGGTACTTGAAGATACAGAAGGGTTATATTTCAGGATCTGGACTAAGTGATCAATAAAATTATGCAAGAAAACAATAGAATGGTGCAATAAACATGATGCAAAAATTTAGCACCAGCTGAATATTAGTAATACATGACCTAGTGAATAGAATTACCCAACAGAATCTATCAATACTGACCTGAAAATATCTTGAAAAATTCAACCAAGGGGCAGAGCCAGGATGGCAGCTGAAAAGCAGGGACTAGCATGAGCTCCCCACCGAGTCCCTCCAAAAACCTATAAAAAATGGCTCTGAACCAGGTCTAGAACTGCAGAACCCACAAAAGAGCAGAGGGAAGCAGGGCTCCAGCCCAGGATAGCCTGGATGGTCTCTGGGTGAGGTCTATCCCTCACGGAGCTGGGAGCTGGGAGCGGAGCAGAATGGAGCAGAGCCCAGCATGGGCGGCACGGACCAACCTGACCAGGAGCTGGGCGGAGCATGCCCTAGTGCCCTGAATCAGTGAGCTGCAGCAGTTACCAGACTTCTCAACCCACAAACACCAAAGACAACAGAGAAGGTTAGTAGGAAAAGCTGCTGGGGGCAGGGTGATAGAGTTTGTGGTTCAGCCACTGCCCTGGGGGCAGCAGAGGTGGGGCAGCTATGGAACTACAGCTGCAGTTGCTTCTGGCCCCAGGCCCACCTGGTGGGAGGAATTAAGTGGCAGATCAGAGCAGGAGTGAAGAGCCTGCTGAAGATCTAAGTCCAGTCCACGTTGTGGTTCTTGGGGAATGAGGAGTGCTGGTGTGGCAGAGCTGGCTCATCCCCCCAAGCTTGGAACATAGAACTCTTTAGTCTACAAGCAGTCATACCCCGCTGAAAAACTCAAGGGTCAAGTTAGTTGGTCAGGAATATGGCCAGGCAGCAAAAACACACCCAGATTCAGTCTCAGACTTTGGATTCTTTCTTTGGTGACAAAGAAGACCAAAACATACAGCCAGAAGAAGTCAACAAAGTCAAAGAGCCTACAATAAAAGCCTCCAAGAAAGACATGAACTGGTCTCAGGCCATGGAAGAGCTCAAAAAGGATTTGGAAAAGCAAGTTAGAGAAGTAGAGGAAAAATTGGGAAGAGAAATGAGAAGGATGCGAGAAAACCATGAAAAACAAGTCAATGACTTGCTAAAGGAGACCCCCCAAAATGCTGAAAAATACACTGAAGAAAACAACACCTTAAAAAATAGACTAACTCAAATGGCAAAAGAGCTCCAAAAAGCCAACGAGGAGAAGAATGCCTTGAAAGGCAGAATTACCCAAATGGAAAAAGAGGTCCAAAAGACCACTGAAGAAAATACTACCTTAAAAATTAGATTGGAGCAAGTGGAAGCTAGTGACTTTATGAGAAATCAAGATATTATAAAACAGAACCAAAGAATGAAAAAAATAGAAGACAATGTGAAATATCTCCTTGGAAAAACCACTGACCTGGAAAATAGATCCAGGAGAGATAATTTAAAAATAATTGGACTACCTGAAAGCCATGATCAAAAAAAGATCCTAGATATCATCTTTCAAGAAATTATCAGGGAGAACTGCCCTGATATTCTAGAGCCACAGGGCAAAATAGAAATTGAAAGAATCCACCGATCACCTTCTCAAATAGATCCCAAAAAGAAATCTCCTAGGAATATTGTCACCAAATTTCAGAGCTCCCAGATCAAGGAGAAAATACTGCAAGCAGCCAGAAAGAAACAATTTGAGTGTTGTGGAAACACAATCAGAATAACCCAAGATCCCACAGCTTCTACATTAAGAGATCGAAGGGCCTGGGATACAATATTCTGGAGGTCAATAGAGCTAGGATTAAAACCAAGAATCACCTACCCAGCAAAACGGAATCTCATGCTCCAGGGAAAAATATGGATTTTCAATAAAATAGAGGACTTTCAAGCTTTCTCAGTGAAAAGACCAGAGCTGAATAGAAAATTTGACTTTCAAACACAAGAATCAAGAGAAGCATGAAAAGGTAATCAAGAAAAAGAAATTGCAAGGGACTTACTAAAGTTGAACGGTTTTGTTTACATTCCTACATGGAAAGATGATGTGTATGATTCATGAGACCTCAGTATTAGGGTAGCTGAAGGGAATATTCATATATATATATATGTTTATGTATATATATGTATATGTGAGTGTGTATGTGTGAATATATGTATGTGTATATATATATATATATATATATATATATATATATATACAGAGAGAGAGAGAGAGAGAGAGAGAGAGAGAGAGAGAGAGAGAGAGAGGGCACAGGGTGAGCTGAAGATGAAGGGAAGATATCTTAAAGAAATAAAATTAAGGGATGAGAGAGGAATATATTGAGAGAGGGAGACATGGAGAGATAGAATGGGGTAAATTATCTTGCATAAAAGTGGCAAGAAAAAGCAGTTCTGTAGGAAGGGAAGAGAAGTCAGGTGAGGGGGAATGAGTGAATCTTGTTCTCATCAGATTTGACCTGAGAAGGGAATACCATACATACTCAATTGGGTAACCTACCCCACAGGAAAAAAGGAGGAGGAAGAAGATAAAAAAGGGGGGATGATAGAAGGGAGGGCAGATGGGGATGGAGGTAATCAAAAACAAACAGGGTCAGGGACAGGGTCAAGGGAGAAAATTCAATAAAGCGGGATAGGTTAGGAAGGAGCAAAATATAGTGAGTCTTTCACGACATGAGTATTGTGGAAGGGTTATACATAATGATACGCTTGTGGCCTATGTTGAATTGCTTGACTTCTTAGGGAGGGTGGGTGGAAAGGGAAGAGGGGAGAGAATTTGGAACTCAAAGTTTTAAAAACAGATGTTCAAAAAACAAAAAAAAAGTTTTTGCATGCAACTAGAAAATAAGATACACAGGCAATGGGGCGCAGAAATTTATCTTGCCCTACAAGAAAGAAAGGGAAAAGGGGATGGGAGGGGAGTGGGGTGACAGAAGGGAGGGTTGACGGAGGAACAGGGCAACCAGAATATATGCCATCTTGGAGTGGGGGGGAGGGTAGAAATGGGGAGAAAATTTGTAATTCAAACTCTTGCGAAAATCAATGCTGAAAACTAAATATATTAAATAAAAAATGTGGAAAAAAAGAAAAATTCAACCAATTCCCCGCATGGGAACTGTACAGACTGACCTGTTGCCCAGGTATGACATTGCATTGATCCACAAAAACTGAAGAGGAATGTTTTAATTGCTGTCACCATACAAAATCTCACAACCTTGAAGCTACATGGCACTGAAAGCATTTAAAAAATCAAGACCTGGTAAAAGAAATCAAAGTGGGTGGTGGTGGTGGAGAATAGGATAAGTTATTTTCATCCTCATTGTCCCATTGGCTTTTGAATCGGAATGGAGGATGCTCTCAGTGAGAGCACAGAAAAGGAGCTTACATCCTAGTACTTTGGTTCAAGTATTATTCTCTCCACCTATTCAATTATTTGCAGAACATTAAACATGAAAGAATAATAGTAGTACAGCAACTTGTTCCTTGACTTTCTATCTGAACCCTATCAAACGAGATGAGAATGGCTTTTCAACAATAAGTATAATAAAGGTTTCTAGCCTTAGTGATTGAAACAGATTATTCAATCAACTGTTGGAAACTGCAGTTTATCATTGCAGATTGCACAAATTTAGTGTCTACCAGATGCCTAGAGAGGCACAATCAGGTGGAAAAAGCTGGATATCATGTATTAACCAACAGATGCTGAATCTCCATACTACAGGTGAAAGCTCCAAAATATCTTTGGGAAATGAGTAAATTATCTCTTTCCGAACTAGAGCTTTATCTCAGACAAAATAGTTCTCTACAAATGCTCAGATATATAACATTGATCCACAAAACTGCAAGAACACCTTTTGAAAAATAGATTTCATAGTACTGCACACTCTTAATTTCCAAGCTACAGGGAATGAAGAACTTTAAAAATAAAGGAGTTGAAGAACTTTTTCAAGATCTACGGTGAGAGTGGTGAGGTACTTCCTTCAACCAATACACATCTCAACACCTCATACCTTAGGAAACCATCTTCGTTGTTTGCTCTCACTGGAACAAAACAAATAGTCACCTGGAGAGCAGTCTTTTGGCAAAAGATGTTCCCATACCTTGCTTTCCTGACCCCTTATCAATAATCTATTGATAGTCCATACTCAACATCTTTGCAGGTTCTTGGACCTTTGTAAACTTGTTCTGCTCTTCCCAGGTCTTTAAGAGACAAAATCATCTTCATGACACCTTAAGACTAGAGGAAATGTTCAGTGGAAGAATAATTATTAAAAAAATAGGGATAGGAGGATCCTGTAGTTTCTGAGTTAGGGGAACTCCCAAGTGAGGACACTCTTTCTATAGAAATGCAGGTGGACACCTTCTCTGCAACTTAGAATCTCAGAGAGTTGCTCAGAGCATGGAGAGGTTAAGCAAATAGCTTGGTCACTCAGCCACAAGAGACAGCTTAGTACCAAGGAGAGATTTGGCTCTAGAATCAAAGCATCTGTGTTCATCTATTGCTTCTGTTGATTATAATGTCTATCACATGAATCATGTCAGTTAGTCTGTCTGGCACTGAGCTTCTTTAGCTGTTAAATGAAGGGATTTGGATGAAATAGTCTCTAAGGTCTCTTAAAGACCTAAAATAATAGAACTAAAAATTACAAAGTTCTTTATAGTTACGCAATGCTTTAAATAGATTTCATTTGCACCTCACAATATTCCTCTGATGTAGATGGTACAAGTATTATTAACTCTTTGGATGGACAATCATATTGAGAGCCGGCACTGACAGTTATAGAGCATTTATGGCTTTCAGAGCCCTTTGACATGCGTTATCTCATTTGCACATATGTATAACCTTCTGTAAAGGAAGAAATTCCAGATAAACACATGCATTAGGGATTGGTGTCTTACAGACAATCTACATGGTGGGAACAAATCTTCTTAATCAATACGAATGTACTTTCTGTGGAGTTGTTACTCTATTTCATACAATGGTTTTCTTTTTGTTAAAAAATTCAGTTGAAAAAATTTCACTTTCTCTCTCTCCATTATCTTTTCCTCCTCAAATGAAAAAGAAAGAAAATCAAAACACTTGTAAATATATATATATCCACACACATATTATATATATACATATACATATACATGAATATATATGTGTGTATATACATATATATACATATACATACATACATATATATACATATATATATTCAGGCAAAGCAAGTTCGTGCATTGTCCATATTAAAAAAAGTCTCAATCAGCACCCTGAGTCATTCACCTCTCTTTTGCGAGGTGGGTAGCATGTTTCACTAAGAGTCTACTGGAATTAGAGTTGGTTATTGAATTGATCAAATTTCTTAAATTTCTCCAAGTTGTTTTTCTTAACAAAGTTGTTGTTATTCTATGAATAGTTATCCTGGTTCTGCTCACTCTATTCTATATCAGTTCATACATATCTTCCCTGGTTACTATGAAACAGTCTCCTTCATTACTTCTCATAGCACAAAAGTATTCTATTAATTCATACAGCTTAATTGATTCAGGCATTCCCCAACTGATGGTTGTATTCTTAGATTCCAGTTTTTTTTTTCACCACAAAATGAGCTGCGAGACATTTTTGTACCTATGGGTCCTTTTCCTCTTTGATCTATTTGGAGTTATAAACTTGGTAGTGGTGTTACTGAATTAAAGGGTAAGCATACTTTAATATATTTTGGTGAATAATGGGAAATGTCTTTCCAGAATGACTAGATCAAATCACAGCTCTACCAACAAGGTATTGATGTGTCTGCTTTCCCATAGTCCTTCCAACATTTGCCATCCAGTGGCTTTTGAGAACTTGCATCTAGTATGCTTTTGGTTGATTTATAGATTGTCTGGAGGTGTCTTACCTGGTTAAAGTAATAGGGCCAAAGGATATTCTTAGGGAATTTAAGTAGGATGGCTGATTGATTCACTGGCATTGTCTAGATCTTCTTTACACTTAGTTCTTATGTCTGTGCAAATCAATTGAGAAGTTCAAATGGCACTCTTAGTATCATTGCCTTCATGTTCCTTATAAGAAGCCTAGACTTTAGGGAGTCTCAGTGACTTATCCAAGGCCTCACAGCCATCAAATGGTGATGCCTAGAACAGAAGCCAGGTCTTCTATAAATTGCATGAGGCAGGCAAGAAAAAAATTGTTAAGCCCTATTAATTATTAAGCCACCGTACTAAGCACCAGGGATACTAACAGAAACAAAAAACGACAATCCGTCTTTGCTCTTAAGGAGATGCCATTTAATGGAGGAAGACAAGACACAGAAGGAAAATGAAAAGCAGTGGTTAAAGGAGAGAAGGGGAGGGGAGTGGGGTGAGGTAATAATGGCAAAGTCCAGAAAGAAGGGAGGTGAATGAAGAATGTCTGGCCTAATCTCTCCCCCAAATGGAGGCCCCAGGAAAGCCTCACCAATGAGAAAGGGGGGCTAAAAGACAGAGGGATATTTTAGGATGAGAAGGCCCCAGGTACAGAGGGATGATCCAGAGTGAGAAGACCTCAGGTATAGAGGTGAGAAGGCAGCTGAGGAATGGGTGGAAAGGCATGAGAGTCAAAAGCAGAGCCAGGAGAGCAGGGCCTGTATCTTAGCTAAGCTCAGCATTCTACCCATGCACTTCCACAGCACTCACTGTTCACCCTAGTTCTTTGCATCTACTGCAAAGGCTTTGTTGTTCAAATTAAACTGTGTCAATTCAACTTCCCAGTACCTTCAGAAAATTTCACTGTAATTCATAGCACTCTCCCACCTCCACTGAAAACTCCTATTGGCCCGGAAAAGGTGAATGAATTATCCACATTGCTTAGAAATTCAGAGCGTCTCATTTTTATTCCTCTGAGATTACTTCCCATTTATCCTTGTTTGTACATATAGGTTTGCATGCTGTGGCCTCCATTATATTGTAAGCTCCTTGGAGGGAATGACTGCTTTTACTTTTTCCTTGTATCCCCAGCACTTAGCCCAGAGCCTGGCACCTTTTTTGGCTGTTCAGTCATGTCTGACTCTGTGACCCCATTTGGGGTTTTCTTGGCAAAGATACTGGCATGGTTTGTCATTTCCTTCTCTAGCTCATTTTGACAGATGAGGAAAATGAAGCAAACAGGGTTAAGTGACTTGCCCAGGGTCACACAGCTAATAAGTGTCTGAGGCTTGACTTGAACACATCAAGATGAGTCTTTCTGATTTGTAGCCCAGTGCTTTATCCACTGTGCCATCTAGCTGCCCCCAGCACATTATAGATGATTAACAAATGCTTGTTGACTTTCTGACAAGCTTTCCCTACTGTCAACCCTCTAGACCAGAAAGCATTCCATAGGGCACTTAACCTTCTCAGATCTGACGCTCTTGCCCTGGCTCGTATTTACCAGTTGGTGAGTGGGCAGGCCACTATAGACATAGTCCACTGGATCTCAGCAGCTACAGCCAGAATTTCCCTCCCACTTTAGCTGTTTTCTTGTCCTCTGTCCTTCCTGCATGTGCACTACTCAAACCACTGGGCCTTGCCATATGTCTTGACATTAATGTTTTCATTTGGAAATGAAGTGATGTAAAACAAAGTACAAGAATCTAAAAATATAACCTCTAGAAAAGATGGAGAATTTTCTTCACTCCAGCATTGCAAAGAGACACGCATATTTTAGAAATAAGAAGCTGCCCTGTTGTGGTTTCACTGGCAACTCCAGTGCCCACACTGACACATTCTCAGCTCTGTGAAAGGCCAAGGGGGAGAACATTCCTTCCCTCTCCTGCTGAAGGCTAGGTTTGGCCTCTGGATCAATATGCCAACTTTTCTGCCAGCATCCTTAACCCAGCTATATCCTAGGAGCAGTTTGTTAACTGCCCTGGGGAGTACGTTAATAGCAGGAACTTGTTTATCTGTCGGTATCAGGGAAAAAACCCAGCCTTCAGCATTCTCTCTTTATTCTTCTTAACTACTTTAATAATTTATCTTCTTATTCCTTACTGTGATCTAGGGAGCCTAGTTAAGGAGCCTGCATCCAGTCCAGTGGAATATAAAACACCACAAGTCAAATCAGCAGCACCAATTGCTGTCTGTACCCAGGCAAAGAACAGCTGCCTTATCAGAAGAAACCAAACTCATCAAATTCCAGAATCCCAGAGCTATGAGGTTTGTTACAGGTCATCTGGCTGAATCTACACTTGAGGAGTGAAACCAGAATCTCAGAATCTCAGAGAGATAAGGGACCTTAGAGGCCATCAGTCCTGACATGGAGACTCTTCAAAATCCCCAATAAATGGTCATCTAGCTTTGTCTCTGAGGTTTCAAGAAAGGGGAAACCTATCACCTCCTAACACAACTCATTCTAATTCAGGGTAGTTCAAATCATCAGAAGGATTCCCCATAT
The DNA here is from genome assembly GCF_011100635.1 of Trichosurus vulpecula. Classification (NCBI taxonomy): domain Eukaryota; kingdom Metazoa; phylum Chordata; class Mammalia; order Diprotodontia; family Phalangeridae; genus Trichosurus; species Trichosurus vulpecula. The sequence goes on along the minus strand of NC_050575.1, from coordinate 427,278,918 downwards.
ATTAAGCCTGAATTGGTTTCAATGCCATTGCCATCCATTCATTGCTTCTACCTCTGCCTCCTGGCGAAACAAGCCTAGTCTTTCCTCCACATGAAAGTCTTTCAAATACATGAAGATGAATATTAGGTCTTCCTAGAGGCTTCTTTTCTGCAGGTTTCTTTCATATTCTTCCCCTTCACACACTCAACACTAATAAATGCAAGTTGAGTTTGATTCAGTTGAGGACAGTCTACAAATATGAGTCAGGAAATACGCTTTTAGGGAATCAAAGACTGTATCTATTGCCAGAGACAGATAATGGAAGCCATTAGCAGAATCATTCAGACTACCCACTAGAAGGAAAAAAATGCCTATTTAATGTTCTGAAGAATTCAGATTGGTTGTTGACATTGATCAGGCTGGGTAATTAGTCTACTTGTCACTTTCCTTTGCCTAGATAACTGTGACTGAGTCAGGCCAGCCTGATTGTATGTGGCTCACTTTGAGATAATGCCATAGAGTGAGATTGGAGTTGCTTCTCCCTATTCTGAATTGTTCTTAGTGGGTTTGTGAGATGCATTTCTTCTTTTCCATAGTCATCAATGAATGGAGGAATGGCCCAGACGTGGGATGTCACATCTCCTATGGTGTTTGTGTTCTCCTCCCTAAGTCACATCATGTGGCTCTTTGTCTTTCTGTCCATACGAGTTCCTGATCTGATGGTGAGGCACAACATGCAAACAAATATGTACAAAAAAAGATGTATACAAGATATCTTGGAAATTATCGGAGAGGGAAGACACTGGTGTTAGAAGGTTAGGAAAGGCTTCCTGTAAAAGGTGGGATTTCAGCTGGCACTTGAAGGAAATCAGGGGATCCAAGGAGCAGAGATTAGGAAGGAGAACATTCTGGGCATGAAAGACAGCCCGTAAAAAGGCCTAGAGTTGGAATAGCAAGGAGGGCATTCCTGCTGAATCATGGAGGATGTCACAGGAGGAATGGTCAGACAGGTAGGAGAAGTACCTGGGCAGACCAGTGTCACCAAAACCTAAAGAAGAGAGCGTCAAGGAGAAGAGGCTGATCAACCATGGAAAAAAGACTGTAGAGAATTCAAGAAGGATTCACATTGAGAAAATGCTATTAGACTCTACAGGTAAGAGATAATTGGTAACTTTTGAGGGAGTGTCTTCAGGTGACTGGTGAGGTCAGAAACCAGACTGAAGAACTAAGAAGAGAGTGAGAAGGAAAGAAATGGAGGCATTGATTGTCAATGGCCTCAAGGAGGTTAGCCCTGAAAAAGAGGAGTGATTCAGGGTGACCGGAAGTAGCAATCATGGACCAAGTAAGGGTTTTTGTTTTAGGATGGGGTGGCGGTGGGGAGACATGACTGTACTTGTAGGAAGCAGGGAAACAACTCTTAGAAATGAGAGAGATGGAAGATTAGTGAGAGAGTGGAAATAGGTGAGAGGCAAAGGACAGTGACTTATTGGAGAAGACAGGATGGAATGAGATCACTTGTGCTTGTAGAGAGATTTGCTTTGGCAAGGAGAAGGGTTGATGTGAAGTAGAAGATATTGGAGGAAAGCATCTGAGTGATGTGTGATGGAGATAAATGGATATTCATTCAATAAACATTGATTAAGTGCCTACTATATGCCAGGTAATGTGCTAAAAGACAGTCCCTACCTTCAAGGAGTTTATAATCTACAGCAGCACTTCTTAAACTGGGTCGTGACCACATATAGGGCTGTTTAACTGAACGTGGGGGGGGGTCATGAAAAATTTGGCACCAGTAAAAGGTTTCTGAATGCCAAATGACCAAAAATTAATTCAAAATCAAATGCATCATGAATCTGAGGTGTTTCTGGCAGTGCTCGCCCATGTTGCATCACTTGACTTCACTGCAGCCTTGGTTCTGTACACACATGTGTACTTTGCACTGTGCGTGCCATCATGCTATGCAATTCCAATGAAGAGCTGCCAGAAACACCTCGGCTGAGATTTGAGACTTTTGTATGTTATGAATTGCAGTGTTTCTACTGTAAAACAAAACTGTCGAATGAATTTTGGCTTGGGATTAGGACAGAATTTCCAGCAGTTTCTGAAATGGCCCTAAACATACTTCTGCCATTTTGTACTACATATTTGTGCAAAGAGACATTCTCAGCACTGACAATTATAAAATCAAAATAGTGATCAACTCTGAAAAATGTTGAAGATTCTCTATGTCCTGCAGTATCAAATATTCTACCAAGATTTAGTTCTTTATGTAAAAGTAAACAAGCACACCTATCTCATCAGTATGCAATTTTGCTTTCATCTTTAATAAATGTAAATTTATATATATCAAAGAACTGTTTTAAATTTTTTTTGTAATTTATTATCAGTAAATGTTTGATTTGTATACCCGTTTTACATACCTATATAAATGGGGTTGCATGAAAATTTCTCAGGCAAAAGGGGTCATGAGCAGAAAAAGTTTAAGAAGCTCTGATCAATACCAAGCTCTCAGCAAACGGCCTTACTATTTTCTGTAAAATATGAGGCAAGAATCTTAGCTGAGAGGATGAGGGCAGGGGGAACTTTGGGAGCTTTGAGGAGGGATGAGAAGGTTCAGAATATCTTTTGTAGAGAGTTAGTGAATTGATAAAGGAAGTATTGTGAGATTGCTTCGAAGCAGTGAGGGCCCAGTTGAAATTATTTCACATCATTTGTAGCAGACTCTGGCATCATTCTTTCATGATTTTCTCTAGCTTCATTCAGCAGAACATGGATAGAAACTAACCCAGTAGATAGTGGGAGTAACCCAAGCTGGGGCTTGGAATGACAAGATCTCTGATAAGATAAAGGACAAGAGACTCAAGAGAAGGGGATAGGGTAGTATTGATCTGATTCATCAAAGGATAAAGAGAGGGAACAGAGGACATATAGCCAGTGCCAGGGTGATGGCCTGGTAAGGAAATATGGAATGGGAATACTGGAGATTGTGGCAAAGATGAAGAACAGAATTAGGGGTGGTAAAGAAGAGGGAAGGCATGAAGACAAAAGACTATGATTGGATAAAAGAATGTCAGTGTTCATAAACATAGAAATGGAACATTTGTAGGTGATGGCAAGATCAAGAATATGGCAGTCTCCCACATAGCTGAAGTGGGATGGAGGAGTAGGTCATGGGAAATGAGTAAGGATTGAATGAGTTAATACATATAAAGAGTTTTGTGGACCTCGAAGCACTATATAAATGATCAGTGATCTGTACAGTGAAGATGGTGATGTTCCAAGTATCAGAGAGAACCTTCTACTTATATGAGTAATACAATGGCCCCAAGGCTGCAGTTAGTGTTAGCTATTGCATAATAGATGCTCATCATTTTAGGGAGATATTTTCTTTTAGAAAGGAGCTTGAAATTTGTCTTTTCGTTCTACTTTTCTAACTCTATTTTGAGTTTTCCAGTAGTGGGTCAATGTGTTCCATTTGTTTGGAGGTAATAGTGGTTCTCAGGTGGATAGAAGGGAACGCTGTTGGAAATCCAGCTAAGCAAAATGTATCTGGCTGATAGGCAGGAGCCTCAGGCATAGGCAGTTAAGAGGAAGAAGCCAATTAAATCAGTTAGAGAAAAGCAAGCTGGTGTCAAAAGTCCAAGAAGTCAAGACATCTTCAAGTATTTGAAGGGTTGTCTTGTAGAAGAGGATTAGACTTGTTCTGTTTGGTTCCAGTGGGCAGACCTTCTCATCCTTCTTGTCCTCTCTGCAGTGGAGGATGACACAAAGAGGATGATTTAGGGTCAATATAAAGAGAAATGTTTGAAGAAGCAAAGCTATGCAAAAGAGGGCAATATGCCTTGGGAGGGAGTGGGTTTCTCTCTCACTTAGGCCTTTAATCAAAGGTTGGGTGACAAGTGGTTAGGTATGATGCAGGGAAGATCCTTTCACTCTCCTTTCTCCAGGTATGGGTCTGTCTCTAGGTTTTCCTGGGCCTTTGAGGTCCTTTCAACTCTAAAATACTGTGATTCTGGGTCAAGTCTAGAGATATCAACCAAGGCAGAAAGGTACTGATAGGTACCACATAGGTCTATGAGTGTGTGATCTAGAGTCCAAAATATTAGAGAGGGCTAGCAAGACTGTTCAGCCATACTCAGAAAATAATATGCAAATGGATCAGAGAGTAAACCACCTCTACCCTTGGATCAGAATTTTAAAGTTTTCTCATTCCTGTTATATATTACCTGCTAGGTATGGGTACCACTCCTGGATTACTGCCTTGTTGTGGTAGAGGGGCTTGCAGAGCTCAGTGAAACTATGAGCTATGCCATGCAGGGTTACCCAAGATGGACATGTCATAGTGGAGAGTTCTGACAAAAGGTGGTCTGCCAGAGAAAGAAATGGGAAACCATTCCAGTATCTTTGCCAAGAAAACCCCATGGACAGTAGAACATAATCTTGGACAGATTTCATGATAGAGGAAGACAGAAAGGCCTGGCGTTCTATGGTCCATGGGGTCATGAAGAGTCAGACATGACTAAACAACTGAACTACAGCAAAAGGTCATGAAGATTCAGACATGAGAGAATAACTGAACAATAACAAAGGCCATGGGCACAGAGATTTTGAGTACAGTTAGAAGGAGAACAGAAGCTTGCAAATGAATCCTCTTGATTGAGAATATAGGATTGGTAGGCATTTTGTTTAATAAATCTCCTGATTGGCTTGAGATCAATACATATCTATTTAGACTGAGCTTTTATTTTACTTAGTATAATGCCTGGAATATAGTTGGTGCTTAATCGATGACTGCTGACTAAAAGACAAAATCAACATTTTAGCTTTGTGTAGACTGACAAGCCTAGCTACATTTTATTAAGGAAACCAAATAAGCTGTTTCAAAACTGGGTTGCATTCCATGGGAAGGATGGAAATGCATTATTGGTTCCTTTTAATTTTAAATGCATTTGTAAAGATAGCACACAGCTCCCAGCCAGCCCACAGCATTTAATTTAATGAACTATTTTTTTTCTTTAGAAAAACACTTGCTGGCAAAGTACATTATATTAATTTTCACCAAAAACACCACAATTATTCTTTCTCTAAAGAAGTAGGTTTTTACTTACTTTAACTGAAGGCCAGCAACATTTTTTGGCATGTTGAAAAACTGCCTTCTCTCTTTTTTATATTAGGACTATTGTGGTTTTCATTTTCTCTCTTTGGAAAGTAAGAAAACCACAACTTCTTCTCAGCCCAAAGCATTTCCCACAAAATTAAATGATAGCTTCTAAGAAAAATTTAAAGCACAATATGAATTGATAATGAAAACCAAAATTTCTTTTTTTGGGAGTTGGAGATTTTTCCCACAGTCCATTGTTGGCCCAGAATGCTTTGGAAACCACAGCAGTCTGATAGTAATTTTATGTCCCAAGGGATCCATCTAAAATGGATTAAATGCCCCAGGTCAGGCTGGAGCACTTATCAAAAGGAAGTGACTAATATCAATGCTTACCTCTGTTACTGTATGTCATTTCAGACTCAAACAACTTTGCCCTTGCTACGCAAGGAGCCAATGAGGACCCAGTATGTATCATAAGAGACTGAATGGACCTTGCATCACAGGTCCAAATAAAGTGTGCGCTATTTGTTGAGAACTGCAGGACTGATTAATAATAACACTAGTACTAAATATTTATATGACACCAACTATTTGCCAGGTACCATGCTAAATGCTTTACAAATATTATCGCATTTGATTTTCACAACAACACTGGGAGGTAGATGCTATGACCACCTCCATTTTGTAGATGAGAAACTGAAGCAAATAGCTTGGTGACTTGCTTCATACAGCTAGTAAGTATCTGAGGTCACATTTGAACTCAGGTTTTCTTAACTTTAGACTCAGACATCTATCCCCCACCCCACCTACTTGACACTTTAGCAAAAATTTGGACCAGAGTGTGACTGAATATTACAATAAAGCCAAAGAACATTAGAACTATTGATCTAGAGATGGAAGTGAGTTCAGAAGCCATTTAATCTGACCCTCCTTTTTATAGGTGACAGAGAAAGTAGAGGCCCATAGACATTAAATGACTTACCCAAGGTTCAATTCAACTCAATTCAACTCAATTCAAAAACAATTCTTTCAATTCGAAAAGTACGTATTAGGCACTTAGTACCTAACCAACCTCTCAAAACCCCATTTTGTTCTTCTGTTTGTTCATCCATAAAATGGGAATGATGATAATGTCTACCTGCCAGGGTTATTGTCAAGATCACCTGAAATGCCATGTGTAAAGTACTTTGCAAACTTTAAAGGACAACAAAAATGCTGCTGGTGTTGATGATGATGGTGATGGTGGTGGTGATATTGATTATGGTTGTGGTGGTGATGATGATGATGATGATAATGATGGTGGTGGTGGTGGTAGCGGTGGTGGTGGTGGTGATGATGGTGATGATGATGGTCGTGGTGGTGATGATGATGATGATGGTGGTGGTGGTGATGAGATGATGATGATGGTCGTGGTGGTGATGATGATGATGATGATGATGATGATGGTGGTGGTGGTGGTGATGATGGTGATGATGATGGTCGTGGTGGTGATGATGATGATGATGGTGGTGGTGGTGATGAGATGATGATGATGGTCATGGTGGTGGTGATGATGATGATGATGATGATGATGGTGGTGGTGGTGATGAGATGATGATGATGGTCGTGGTGGTGATGATGATGATGATGATGATGGTGGTGGTGGTGGTGGTGGTGATGATGATGATGGTCATGGTGGTGGTGGTGGTGGTGGTGGTGGTGGTGGTGATGATGATGATGATGATGATGATGGTGGTGGTGGTGATGAGATGATGATGATGGTCGTGGTGGTGATGATGATGATGATGATGATGGTGGTGGTGGTGGTGGTGGTGGTAGTGGTGATGGTGGTGGTGATGGTGGTGATGATGATGATGATGATGATGGTGGTGGTGGTGGTGGTGGTGGTAGTGGTGATGGTGGTGGTGGTGGTGGTGATGATGATGATGATGGTCATGGTGGTGATAATGATGGTGATGATGAAAATGATGATTGTGATTGATTCATCACAGCAATCAGAATCAGAGAATCTCAGAGGTGGAATCAATCTCAGTAAATGCTGTATAGCATTCTAATCTCCTGACTTAGTAACCTTGTCAAAAAAGGAAAGGAGGCCAATGGCATTGTGATGAAGACTCAGTTTTACTTTTTCCAAATAGAAGATTCTTAACGTGTGTGTGTGTGTGTGTGTGTGTGTGTGTGTGTGTGTGTGTGTGATGGACCTTTTTAGCAATTTGGTGAAGTCTGTGGACCCTGTCTCAGAATAACATTTTTAAGTAATTCAAGGGAAAATGTTAAATTTCTCTTAGAGTTTAGAGGAAGTATGTAATTTTTTTTATAACCTAAGTTCGAAGACCCCCCAAAATCATGACTCCTAGATTGAGAAAGGGGAGGAAAGGGAACAAGCATTTATTAAGTATCTGTAATGTGCTAGGGACTATGCTAAGCACATTACAAATATCTCACTTTATCCCCACAACAACCCTGGGAGGTAGGATCTATTATCATTCCTATTTTACAGTTGAGGAAACTGAGGCAGACAGTGGTGAAGTTGCACAGGGACACACAGTGCTAGTCTGAGGTAGGATTTGAATTCAGATCTTCTGGACTCCAGGCCCAATGCCCTCTCTACTGTGTCACTTAGCTGCTTTTAGAATCTTTTTTCTATATGTTAACCATCTAGCTCTTTCCTTTCGTTTTCTAGAATTTCCTCAGGAATTCAGATTAAGCTCTGGCCTATGTCTTTTATGCTCACCTCTCTCCCCTTTTATTGAAAACCATGACATTTTCCCCTCCTTAAATCTTCCAATGTGGCATCTGTTCTTCATGAATTTTTTTTCTGAGGCAGTTGGGGTTGAGTGACTTGCCCAGGGTCACACAGCTAGTAAGTACTAAGCACCTGAGCCTGGATTTGAAGTCAGGTCCTCCTGACTCGGGGGCTGGTGCTCTATCCACAGCACTACCAAGCTGCCCCTCTTCATGATCTTTCAAATATTATGTCAATAAAGTGGGCAAGCAATCCAATTCTTTCAGTAACTGAAGATGCAGTCCATCTGAGCTGGAGGGCTTCAATTCTTCAAGATCAGCTACGTATTCTCTTAATATCACCTTCCTTATCCTGAGTATTCATTCTCTATCAGACATTAGGGTTTGGAATAGTCGGGTTCAAAGCTATTCAGCTTGGCAGAATCAAAATGAGAATTGAGCTAAGAGGCTTCCTGTTATCGATTGTCAGTGATTGTCCTGCTATCTAGGCATACCGAGTAGCAGATTAATCCCTAATTAGATTATTGTTTTTCCTCACCTCTCAAAACAATGGCCAAACCCTCCAAACCAACCCTTTTGATATTCTTCCCCAGCCTCGCCTCATCTCCTTCTCAGTACTGATGCTTCCAATTCTATTTTTTTTAAAATTTGTTTTTATTTTTGCAGGGGGGAAGACAGGGCAATTAGGGTTAAGTGACTTGCCCAAGGTCATGTAGCTAGTAAGTATGCCAAATATCTGAGGCTGGATTTGAAGTCAGGTCCTCCTGACTCCGGGGCTGGTGCTGTACTCACTGTGCCACCTAGCTGCCCCTCCAATTCTATTTTTGATGGACTATAGCATGCATTTCTTTCCCTCCCATTATTTCCATTTTTCTACATATCTTAAAAAACCCCAAACTGGAAACTAATCAATTGGGTAGTTGTTGAACAAATTATGATGTGGGAAGACTTTTATGAATGAATGTAGAGGAAAGTGAGTAAAACCAATAATATTTGAAAGATGAATAATACTTTTGAAAGACAAAGAACTGATGAACTTGTCGACCAAATATGATCGTAGAGGATGGATGATGAAGCATGCGAACCTCCACCTAACGGAAAACTGATGGAATGACTGTGTAGAATGACACATCTAGACCCATATGACAATTTGTTTGGCTTGACTACATATATTTGTTAAAAAAGGTTTTTTTCTTTCCAGTAGGAAAAGGAGGTAAGAAGGAGAAGAAATAAATGCTTGTTAGTTAAAAAAAATAATTAAAAATAAAATCTCTAGCCCTCTCCTACCTGGAACTGAGATGATGAAGCCCTGAATACACAGGTTTGCTATTGCTTCAGGTCCTGTTGGGTCTATTATGTGATTTTGGGTAAAGGAACATTGGACACAAACAAGACTATGAACTTTGAGCTTCAAAGGTCAATAGTACAAGGGGTTTGGAAAATGGAATCAATGAAGAATAATGTGGACAGCTGAGCCTAGGAAGATCAAAACCCTGAGCCACTTCTTTGACCCTTCCTGGTGATGGACCAATACTGAGATGCTGCAGACAAAGGAACAACTTTGCCCATCTGCTAGACTGCATTTGGAAGTGACTTTGCTGTAGTCCATACTTCTTTTCTCATGTTCCAGCTTTTCATCCTGAAGCCTTACTCCAGCCGTGGCATTCACATGCTAGCAGTACCTTTGACCCCTGTGGCACCTTCCTCTGGTTGGATGGCTCCATAAAGTACATTTAATGTGGGTGACCAGGCCAGCCATGTTTCATTCCTCTCCAGGCTCATACCACACTTCCTCTATCATTTTCCCATACTCAGTATTTTTGCTTCCTTTCCCCCTCCATTTTCAGTTTCTCTTTATGTTTTTTCCCCCATTAGAATATAAATTCCTTGAGGGCAGGTACTGTCTTTCTGCTTATAATTTTTCATTCCCAGTGTTTAGGTCATTGCCTGGCAGATGGTAAGCACTTAAAAATACTTGTCGACTAACTAGCTGCTACTTATTTCCATCTTTTATTTCTGATTTTTTGCTCAAGGTCCTCCTCTATTGAGAATGGGCTTCCTTCTTCCCTCCAAGTCATAAAATCCCAGCTGTCTTTGATGTGTATCTTGGGTGCCATTTTCTACATGAGACCTTTACTGGTGTTCTTCCTCTCCCCATTTATTAACACTTTAGCTTTCTCGAAATTTCTTTATATTTACTTCATAGAAACATGGATTTCAAAATGGAAAAGTACATCAGACACCACAGAAACATGCCTGCATTTTATAGATGATTGGCAGAGTCTATAGGAGGTCATGGTTCCAAGGTCACACTGGTAGCCAGTGGAAGAATTGGGATTTGAACATAAATCTAACTCTCTTTCTACTTTAAGGAACTGACACCCTTTTCAAGCCCTTATCCCACTGTAGAATATAAATCCCATGAGGTTAGAAATTGTTTCTTTTCTGTCTTTGATTATCCAACCAAGTACGGTGCTTGGAACAGAGTAGGTACTTAAGAACAATTCATTGAATCGAATTGAATTCAGCCTGCCTAGTTTTGAATTCTTCATAAATGTGACTTTTTGCTGTCATTAGAAATTGGCCTAGACTGTTCATCTTCCAATTTCACCACTCCAGTTGATTAAAAGCACACACACACACACACACACACACACACACACAAGCCCCTGCGCACTGTCCAAAAAACAAACCTGCCAGTATTTTCATATATTCCCCCATACTGTCTTCTGAGAAGCCAAAAAAGGCATTTGATCCAAACTTAATTTGGCCCCTTGCATGGCTGTGGCCTAGCTGATCCTCTTCAACTTACTCTCTCACGCTATTAGGGCACTTTCAGTTATCCCAGGCTTCAAGATGAATTATGAGAAATTGGCAGGGGGAGCAGTGGTATCAAAAGTAGAGAAGTAAAAAGTGTTGAAGCCAGGCCAAATTCAAGTGAAAATAGTTACTCTTCTTTTAGACAAATGGAAACCGACTCTCATATCAAGAATTCAGTTTAGATATTGATAGATATAGATAGAAAGATAGATATAGAAAGATGGATATCGATAGAAAGATTAAATATTGATAGAAATATATTAATAAATAGAAAGGTACACATATATACACATATGCATATGTATATATTTATATGTACATACTGTATATATGCATACAGAGAGAGAAAGCTAGAGATAGATATATCTATATATATAGATATATCTATATATCTATATATATATAGATATATCTATATATGGATATAGATAGAAAGATAGATGAATAGCTAGACAGAGAATTTATTAAGCACTTCTGTGCCAAGCACTGTGATAAGCACTTGGAATACCAACACAAGCAAGAAAGTTCCTGCCTTCAAGGAGCTTCTATTCTAATAGAGGAAGATAACACATGAAAGGGAGATAGAAAAGATAAGGCAAGCCTCCTTTTTTCCTTAGTTTGAATTGATTAGCATGTATTTACAGAATATTCTGTCTTGTGCAGCTTAGTGTGGAAAAAAGCACGTCAGTCTATGTGGGAGCCAGGAAACCTGAATTCTATTCCCCATTGGCTTTATCACTGTCTTGCTGTGTTGCATTGGATAAATCACTTAATTCCTGTGTTCCTCATTTTCTTCAGCTATAAAATAAAGGGATACTAGATGAAGTCCTATCCAGTTCTAATTCCATGCCTTGGTGTTCTCAGTGCTAATATAAATAAACATCAGAAATGTCTTGGTTCCATGTGCTTTGTGTTCCAGTAAGCTTGGTCTCCTTGATTTTCCAAATTTAATGTACTGTCTCTTACTTCTGTTCCTTTGCCTATAACTTCTTCTCTTGTGCTTGGAATGTTTTCTATCCTTATCTCTGCCACTCAAAATCCTTCCTCCAAGGCCCAGCTTGAGTGGCATTTTTTCCTATAGTTTTCCCCATCAATACCTTTAAATGCTTCTATTTTCCTCTTCCTCAAATTACTTGCATTTACTTAACTGTGTGCATGTTGTATTTCTCCAGTACGTGTAAGCTCCTTGAGGGTTTTAAATCTATTTTATTCCATTTAAAAGCATTTATTAAGCACCTACTATGTGCAAAGTATTGGATTACATAAACAAAATGCCTTGTTCTTTCTATTTGTAGCAAAGTACCTTGTATCTAGTACACACTTAATAAGTGTTTGTTGAATTGAGTTGTTCGAATTTCTGAGATATCATTTCCAGCCAAGTATGAACTCCAAAAGTAACATAATAGTTGCCCAAATGATTTCAAATTTAGGGAGGCAGGTAAGTGATATGGTGGATGGGCTCAGAGTCGGGAAGACTTAAGCTCCAGTCCAGCCTTAGACACTGGTCCTTTGAGCCTAGGCAAGTGATTTGACCTCTCTCAGACTCAGGTTCCTCATCTGTAAAATGAAAAGGTGGCATTTGATCATATCCAAGGTTATTTGTAGCTTTAAAACTATCATATGGAATTCTAAGAAGAAATTCAGCTTGGTTTAAAACTCCTAGAATGACCCTTTGCCAAGAGAGTTCCTGTACCTCTACTGAGCTGTTCAGCCACATCTGGTAACAGATAATTTATGACATCAGGTATGGGGACATTTAGGAGGGAATGTTCCCTAAGGAAAAATTAAAAAAATGTTTAGAGGTACCAAGGGACATTCCATGGAAGGATTTCCTCTTATGTGTACAAGATTGGATCCAACTAGTTCAATTTGTTCCCACTCATTTTTATAGCAGGCTGTAAAAGAAGAACAGGATTTATTGAACATATATATTCAGAAAAGTATATGTGATGGAAAATCCTGAATTTCCCACTTGTTATCATAAAGATGCCTTGGAAGCATGGGCCAATTTGAGTGGTTATCTCTCAAACTAGCCTCCTATGGACTATCCAGGTAGGATCACTGATGGCTGCAATTGTGTTCTGTACGATATATATGAATTTACTTCTTTTGGCTGCTACTCATTTGCTTGTGATCTTAGGGAATGTGTGCTTCAGTCCTTCCTTTCTAAAATGAGAGAAAACTTTGGGAAAAAGATTCAGAAAGTATCCTATAATTTGGTAGGTTTGTAATAGTTGGGTATAGGCTAGCATGCTATTTTCTCTTCAGGTATATATTGTGATAAATGTTCTCTTCCACCTCTACTTTCTTTGATTCTGGTAAATAGGAGGTGAAAAATAGACAATCTAATTATATGTGTATATACATATATACACATACATACATATATACATATATACACATACATACATATATACACATATACACATATACATATACATATACACACACATACACACACATATATGTGTGTGTGTATATATATATATGTGTGTATATATATATATATATATATATATATGTATATGTATATATATGTATATATATAGATATATATATATAGTTCTCTGAGAGGCAGGGTAGTTGAGCTGAAGAGGCAGGAAGGCAATAACTTCAGCCAATTGTCTGAATATGGGCCCTAACTGATCTCCTACTTTCTAGTTGTCTGCAGGAAATAGGCAGAAAAGGATGGTGAGATGTGGAATCTCAGAATCGGTGTTTGATAGTGGTCCTTTTACTGACACTGCAGAATTAATTTCGATGGCTGGTTGAAGAACAAGAAAGCCATGGAAGACAAATTTGGATCTTCTGCCCTACTGAAGGTCCAGGGGTAGGGTGGGGAAAGGAATGGGGTTGGGTGTTTCCGAGGGATTTTTCCCATGTTTCTGTTTCTTTGCAGCCTTGTATTCTGTGTGTTGTTGGCAGTCTCATAACTAGGAATGTCTATGAATCAAGACAAGTACTAAAACTATATTCAGGGCAAATTACATGGTGTACTTAAGCATGACTTGTACCATTGATTCATTGGGGAGGGAAGAAATGAGATGGGGTGAGGAAAAGTAGAAGAGAAGTTTATTCTGGTTTGCATGTGGTACCTTGTAATTTTGGCTAATTATACTTGCCAAATAGTTGGCATTATGAGACAAAACTCCAGTCACTATTGGACAAAACCAGTCACTGGGGACCAGGTCTTTGTGCTTAAATCTGCTGGAGGTCCTGCCATTACTATTAAGGACAGAGGAGGCATGGCCATCAACATCACTAACATTGCTGCTGTGCTCCTTGTGATGATTATGGTGGAAAGTCATGAATGATAGAATGAAATAGACAAGTGTTAACCAGGAGTAGAGGTTTCTGTGGTGCTGTGCAAGAAATATTAGATTGGGAGTCAGATGGGACAGTTAGGTGGTTCAGTGGATAGAGTGCCAGGCACATCTTTTCTTTTGTTTTTCTTTCCTGTTTACCTTTTTATACTTCTCTTGAGTCTTGTATTTGAAAAATTGAATTTTCTGTTCAGCTCTGGTCTTTTCATTAGGAATGTTTGAAAGTCCCCTACTTTATTGAATATCCATTTCCCCTCTGGAAAGATTATGCTTAGTTTTTCTGGGTGGTTGATTCCTGGCTGTAATCTAAGCGCCTTTGCCTTCTGGAATATCATATTCCAAGACCTCTGATCCTTTAATGTAGAAACTGCTAAATTCTGGGTAATCTTGACTGTGACTCTTTGATATTTGAATTGTTTCTTTTTGGCTGCTTGCAGCATTTTCTCCTTGACATAAGAATTCTGGAATTTGGCTATAATATTTCTGGAAACTTTCACTTTGGGATCTCTTTCAGGAGGTGATTGGTGTATTCTTTCCATGACTATTTTACCCTCTGGTTCTAGGATAGTAGGGCAATTTTCCTTGATAATTTCTTGAAAGACGCTGTCCAGGATCTTTTTTTGATCATGGCTTTCTGGTGGTCCAATAATTCTTAAATTCTCTCTCCTGCATCTATTTTTTCAGGTCCGTTGTTTTTCCAATGAGGTATTTTACATTTTTTCCTATTTTTTCATTCTTTCGATTTTTGTTGATTCTTGATGTCTCACAGAGTTATTAGCTTCCACTTGCCTAATTCTAATTTTTAAGGAATTACTTTCTTCATTTCACTTTTGTATCTCCTTTGCCGTTTGGCCAATTCTACTTTTGAAGGAATCGTTTTCTTCAGTGGATTTTTGTACCTCTTTTTCCATTTGGCTAAATCTACTTTTCATGGAGTTGTTTTCTTTTTCCCAGATGTTGTTTCCTTTTTTTCATGATTCTCTTGCGTAACTCTGATTTCTTTCTCCATCTTCTCTTCTATCTCTTTTTTGATTTTGAAAATACATTTTGAGCTCTTCCAGGAGGACTTTTTGGGCCTGAGGTCAGTTCATATTTCTCTTTGAGGCTTCATATGCAGGAATTTTGATTGTTATCCTCTTCTGAATTCGCATTTTGACTTTTTTGTTACCATAGTAGATTACCATGATCAAGGCTTTGTTTGCTCATTTTCCAGCCTATTCTGTGAATTTTAAAGTTTAGCTTTGCTCTTGGGGTATGGGGGTGTGTTGGTAAGCAAAATGGGCTCCTTAGCACTTAGTTCAACAAGTTCCCTTGAAGAGTTTGGCTTTTGTTTCCTTTGAGTAATTCAGTGTGTTTCATTGAGTCTTACTAAGTGCTAAGCCGCAGGCCCAAACCCCTATTAGGTGTAAAACCTATGTGGGTGTGGATTGGCAACTAAGGTGGGGCCCAAGGTGGGGCTAACTCCAGGGAGGGCCTAATTTACATGTCTGGGAGAGCAGAGGCTTTTAGACCACAAGTGGGTTTAAGTTGCCTCTTTGTGATGATTCTAAGTCACGTGGGTGAGTCGCATGCGTGACTCACCCCTGATGCTGAAAAAGATATAAAACCAGGGGTTGTCCTCCTCTTCCTTGGAGCTCCTACCTACAGCAGTGGACAGTGACTCTGGGCCAGCCCTTGTTCTGAGCTCCCGGGCTGAACCTAGATGTTGGTAACTATGAATCTGTATTTGGTCTGTCTGTTGATGTTTGTAATTTGTTTGCAATTTGCTCTGAAGTTTAGTGTGCTAGTCTCTTCCCCTGAACTAAGTGAATGATATTTGTATGCTGAATTAAAGTAAGCTTGTCAACTCCTTCACCTTGCTTTCCTTAGTTAAGCAGATCAAAAGAACCTGTGCTGTTGGCAGCTTTCTGGGTGCTGGCTGTGGGTAGATCTTACACCCCAACAGAAGTTGCTAGCCAGATTGTTGAGACAGGGGGACACTGTCTCAACATTCTAGTCCTGGGAGGCTGGGAAGGGCCTGGTCACTGACTTTCTGTGCTGAGCCTCTAGGGCTGGTGGCTCCTAGCTGTGTTGGGGTCAATCAGCCTAGTCTAGCTGGCTGTGCCAGGGTCCTCTGGGCCTGCCAGGCCTGACCACTAGTCTGCTGCGCCAGGGCTGGAGGCCTCAACATTGGCCTGTTGAGCCAGGACTTCAGGGCCTCAGTTGCTGATCTGTGCTGGAGCTAGAGGCCTCCCTCTGGCTTGTCCAGACACTACCTGCGATGGTGCTACCTTTTACTTAAGTGAGACAGAACTTTCCTGTACTCCTTCTAAGTTATCTTGGGCTAGAAGATTGTTTCACCCCATATTTTTGTGGATTCTTTTGCTTCAGAGGCATGATTTAAAGTTGTTTCCAAGGAAATTGGGGAGAAGTCAGTTTCTTCCTTTTCTCCACTCTCTTTCCTCTCAAGACTTCTGATGGAGAAGGACAGGAGAGTCCTAGCAGCATGCTTTTCCACAAGTGACATAATAGAATATAAGGTCTTTGAGGGCAGCAGCTGTTTCACTGTTGTCTTTAGTCATTAAATGCTTGTGGAGTGATTGGTTTCTTTCACTGTGGTATGTTCCTGAACAAATCCAAAGAGTGAACATGACATAGATCACACCATCACTTAAAACTATTCTACTTCCAAAATCTTAAATTCTTGACATTACATTTTCTTCTCATGATCTCCTTTCTTTCCTTCTGTCTCATGCCTCCTAAACCTATTCTTAGAGAGGCAGCCTGGTCTGGTAGAGGCCTGGGGTCTGGAGAGAATTGTATTTGTTTTTTTTTTTTTTTTTTGAGGGGGGAAGGCAGGGCAATTGGAGTTAAGTGACTTGCCCAAGGTCACATAGCTAGTAAGTGTGTCAAGTGTCTGAGGACAGATTTGAAGTCAGGTCCTCCTGATTCCAGGGCTGGTGCTCTACTCACTGCGCCACCTAGCTGCCCATGAGAGAACTGTATTTGAATCTTGTTTCTGAACTGACCAGCTGTGTGATTTCAGGTAGATTGAATAGCCTCTCTAAGCCTCAGTTTCCTCATTTGTAAAATGGGGATAATGACTATCACCAACCTTACAGAGTTATTATGACACTCAAATGATTTCATGTAGGCAGAATGCTTTGCAAACTCTAAACATGTAACATGCATCAGTTATTATTTTCTCATTCATGATTAAGAACCACTCTATATCTTCACTTGCCAACTCATACTTTGTTCTATTCTCTGAGGAAAGAGTAGTCAATTTCCTTGTCCATAACCCTGGGATTTTGATTCCATTTCCTCCCATTTTTTCCCAGGAGCTTGCCCCCATTGAAAGAACTGTGTTAGTGGAGAAAAGGAGAAAGATGAGGGAGTGTTATGGAGACTCCCTCTTGACGCTAGATATAATGCAAATTCTAGTTGGCATTTCTTTGCAATATGGCTCCAACCTTTGCAAATTTATTGCACATTAATTCTCTATACTCTCTCTACATTCCAGACAAACTGGATGACTAGAGTTTCTGTACATTCAATATTCCATCTCTCACTTCTGTACATTTGTATAAGTCATTCCCCATGTCTGGAGTGTAGCTCACTTCCTCCCTTTGAGGCCTTGTCTAGGCATTTCCCCATATTCCCAGTTGTTAGGGCACTCTCCCTCATCTCACTTTAAATCTACATATGTCACATCCTCCAGCAGAATGAAAGGCCCTTGAAGGCTTTTTGTCTTTGTGTTTCTAGTTGTGATAAGAAGAGTACCTCTTTTACGTAGGTGGGTTTTACTTGAAAGATAGAGGGTGATCTTCCTTGATTATTGACTGATTCCAGGAATTAGGACTTGAATCATTAGTTTAGCCTTCTAGCTGCCCAAGAGACAAAAGGCCAAACCAATGGGAATTGGTGTTCTGGATATTTAGACGAATTCTTCCACCTGCTTTGGACACTCTTCTGACCTGAAGCAGAATATAATAGCATCTTATTTTGATTATTAAATAGTAATTGTGGCCTTTGAACCTCATTCCAACAAAAGTTGTTTTTAATGGCATATTACAGTATACAGGAAATTCACTGTATTCCAGTCTTAAACCTAAGATACTGGACTGGCTTGAGTTAGGACTGGTCCAAAACACCAGTGATTAGCACAATGCCTTGCACACAATAAATAATTAAGAAATGATAGCTTATTTGGCTGCTGCTGAAATGAATTCCCAAGGAATTCAGTGGGGCCATCCTTTATACCCTCTTGGAAATAGCTATAATTTTGTTTCCGAATTCCTTGAGTTCTTTGGGAGAAAGACCACAACATTCTCGGAATAATATTTTTAGTTTCTGAATTTAGTTCACCAAGATCACAGTAGTTTAGAAGAGCGAATGTCTGCTTTTTGACAAATGAAAGATGGTATTGGGACTGTAGGCCAGATTATAGGGTTTACATCTGGACCACATGGTTCATGAGGACAAAATTCTCCCTTCATCATTGAGGCAGGCTCATAGAGGTGCAATGAAATAGCAATTCATTATAGTAGCTATCCAGAGATAGCTAGATGGCATCTAACAACTATGTGACCCTGCCCAGTCACTTAACCTCTCTCAGCCTATGTGAAAAATCAGGCTTACAGGACTCCTGATGAAAATTTTAGCTTTATGTTGGGGCCAAAGATGGATTGGTCAGTGCTAGCTTGGTCATGAAGGGCCAAGTAGATAAGTTTTTGTGAGAGTTTTCATCACCCAGCATGTTTGGAAACAAGTGATTCTTCAGGAAAAGACCTAAGTAGAACACCAGATAGGCAGGAGAGCTTTGAGAGATCACTTAGATGCAGGGGGAAAGGATGAATTCCATGGAAGTCAGGTAGGCAAAAGCAACAGCCTTGTGTTGTAGGTCCAGGCAGATAAGAGGGGCCTGGAGTTTACAAAGTCAGAAAGTAAGTCAGTAGGGCTTGTAAAATCTGATTTTCTAACTAAGGTATTTAAAGATTCATATTTAAAGGACCTGGATTCAAGTCCCACCTCTGTCACTTGTGTGACCTTGGAAGGAAGGCTGATTTCAACTGGGGCAGATGAAAGACAGCATCTAGCAGTTGCTCTTTATGGACTTGGACTTGAGAAATGAGTAGGCATACTATAGATGAAGAACACTTGGTGGCATACTGTGAACTACTGCAAAGAGATGTGAGAGGACAGCATATTTAGAATGAGAGTGGTGGAAGAGAGTTTTCCAGATTGATTGGAGCATAGAGAAGAAAATGAGATAAGCCTGGAAAAGTGAGATTGTACCTCATTTTTAAGGTCTTGAACACCAGGCAGATTAGTCTGAACTTTATTTGATGGATGGGCAATAGGGAGTCCCTGAACTCTTTTGAGGAGATGTGTGGCATTACCAAAAGATCATAGGATGTTTAATGGTGGAAGGATCTTAGAGATCATTTAGTCCAACATATCCATTTTACAGAAGAAAGTGAAACAAAGAGACTTGCCCAATGTCACAGAGACTGTAAGTACCGAGCAGTGTGTGGTGTGTTTAGTAAGTGTTGCTAAATGTTTTTGATTGATTGATTTGTTGACTGAGGTGGACGGGAAAGACTCAACAAGTGAGTAGATAGGAGGGGGAGGGAGAGGGAAGTGCCAAGAATAACTTACCATGTACGAACATGGGAGAGATTGAATGATGGTGCCCCAGACAGAAACAACAAAACCTGAAAGATGTCTGGGGTAAAAATCGTGGCAGGAATGCGAGATTTGGAGTAAGAGAATTTGGGTGTCTATTCCAATTCTGCTACTTGGGCAAACATCTTAACCCCTTTGTGCCTCAGCTTCCTTAGCTATAAAATGAGAGCTTTGGACTATATCTATATCTATGCCTATGTCTAGATCTATCTATATATATATATATACACATACACATAGATGTGGGAATATATGTGTGTACATGTATGTGAGTGAGAGAGAAAGAGAGAGAGAGAGAGACAGACAGACAGAGAGAGAGAGAGAGAGAGAGAGAGAGAGAGAGAGAGAGAGAGAGAGAAAGAAAGAGAGAGAGAGAGACAAAGGAGTCCTTTTAAGCTCTAAATATTCTATTGAGCTCAGTTTGGGGCTTGTTCAATTTGAGGTGGCAGTGAGACATAGAGATGGGTTTATCCCAGGAGTGGGGAACTTGTGGCCTCAAGGCCCTCTAGGTCCTCAAATGTGGCCCTTTGACTGTATCCAAACTTCACAGAACTAATCCTTTCAATAAAATGATTTGTTTTGTAAAACTTGGACTCAGTCAAAGGCTGCACCCAAGGACCTAGAAGGCCACATGTGCCCTAGAGGCTGCACATTCCCCACCCCTGGACTACCCTGTTGTTATTGTCATGTATGACTCTGAGACTCTGTATAGGATTTTCTTGGCAAAGAAATTGGAGTGGTTTATCATTTCCTTCTCCAGTGGATTAGGCACAGAGGTTATGACTTGCCCAGGGTCACACAGCTAGTGAGGGTCTGAGGCTGGATTGGAACTCAGATCTTCTTGACTCCAGGTAGAGTGCTTTATCCACTGAGTCATCTAGGTGCCTCCAGGGCTATCCTAGAGACAGTTATTAGAAATGAGGGTCTGCAGCTCAGAAAAGAAGTCAGGGTTGAACACCAAGGTTTTAGCCTCATCTGTGTGCACAAACTGATTTAAAAAAGGTAGTCCCCTGACCCCTTATCATTACCTGAGCCTAGATGGTATGAGAGATGAGAACTGTTAGGGATGCTGGTGAAGAGAGGTAGGGCTAATTTCCTTCCCACTGGGGTACTGCTGACCACAAGATAAAGGGTATAATAAAGAATGGAAGAGGCCCAAATCCTGGTTCAGGCAGGATTGCCTGATGCCCAGGCCAGAACCAGGGAACCCATCTCTCTACTTTCTATGTTATTTTTACTACAGGGAAGAAGTCCTGAAAACAGGGTATGTAACTAGAATGTGTCCCCTTTGTTAACTGACATGCTGCTGCTTACTCCTGGGATCATCCAAGCTTGATCTTCATTAGTATTTATGCTAATCAGGCTTAGAGATTCCAAGGAACTTATAACAAAGCCTTCTACTAAGTTGACCTAACCGGGGGTTTTATTGTTAGTATAAAATCCAATTTAGTGGATCTACTCACTCAAACAAAAAGGATGCTTGCTGTGACTAGCAACTGAAATCTATATGGGAAGTCTCCCCCTATCAAAATGTTAAGTCTCCTATCCACTCTTTAAGGACATGGTCAGCCTTGCCTTTCTCTTTGTATTCTCATTATTTACCACAGTGCTTTGCACATAGTGAGCACTCCATAAATCTTTTTTAAAAATTCATTCATATAGAACATCTCTACTTCCTTAGTATCCCCACTCCATTTTTTTAAACCTGTTGGTTGGTTGTTGTCCTTCATTCTCAAAGTGGACCAAAAGGACATCACTATGTTAGAGTCTAGTTACAGTGTGTCTGACCGTGGCTGATCAGAACAATATGAGCTCAGAATGCGCTACTACAGGTCAGGCACAAATAGTCCATGTGAATGTTCGGGGTGGATTCCCCAAAGGTGCACATTTCACAATTCTTTCAAGCTACTTCAATTGTGCTTTGCTCATAGAGCAAAGTTTCCTCATCTATAAAAGTTGCTTCATCTTTGATGAAGGCACAACATGCTGGGTGGTCCTGTGCCAATGTTTCCTGTGTCATGCAATCAATTCCAAAGTTCTTTGGAGAAACCTCGAGAGTGTCTTTGTATCAATTTTTCTGACCATGATGTGATGTGGTTATTAGAGAAGCAAAGTCATGCAGACAGATCATACAACGTGAGTTCCACTAGTTATGGGCAGGTTCTAGATGGCCCTCTGATGTCGGGTGCCATGAAATTTTGCATAAATGTTAGCAAAGTGAATTGTGCCCTTTTAGAAATGTGTCAGTCTTAGGGTAGTTAGAGTAAGTTAAGCAAAGAGGTTGTCAGCATTCTCTTTTTTTTGGGGTGTAGAGCCTGCACTCTCAGTCATAAACCAATCCATTTAGCTACATGTTATGTCCCTTTCTCTGGTTGAAAGGAACCCATCTAACCAGCATGCATCCAAAGCATTTTCCAAGGACTCCATTCTCAGGGAAAGAGCCAGCAGCTTTGGATCAGGCAATTATGATTCAGTATCTTTATTCAAGCTGTTTTGAGGAGTTTAAGGGTTACAATTGATCAGGAATCAGACTGTGTTGAGGGGTCAACAGCTGTGGATTGTATGGGGAAGCATCAGAAAACAATTACTCTTTGTCCTTTGCTGAATGAAGATAAATTTAATGAAAGCCTTTACATTCTCCATGTCCTTTAATGAAATTTCTGTTTTATTAGATAACAAGTTTATCATTTCTTAACCCCCAGGGGAACTTCTTACAAGCATCTAGCTACTGCTTTTCCATTAAAGGGCTATAAGTCTTGATATGTGTGGGGGACATTTTTAACCAAAGCTTAAAATGGCTGTGTTGTCAGAGTAGGATGAACTTATTTGGCAAAGAAGCTAATTTAAAAGCATTCTTAAAAATGTGATTAAGCCATTTGGAATACAGCCTCTCCTTAGACAAGGTTTGCATTATTTGTCTCATTATGATTCTATTTGAGCAATGTTGTTTGTCAGCTTTGTCTTGCAACATTTGCTATTAACTTAAAAGTTTAAATTTGCAAGACTCCTGCTGCTTGGGTACTTTTCTTATTCTGGGCATATTTCTACCAGTAAGAGTAAGTTTGGAAGAAATGCAAAAACCTAGTTGCAGTGAGGGAGTCTCACTACTATTCATTTCTGTATATCACAGATCCGACTTCATTGGGGTGAGCTGTCCCTATGCTGATGTTGGTCCTAATTAGTTAGGTTTTGCAGTAGATAAAACACTGGACCTGGACTTAAGAAAGCTTGAGTTCTAATCTAGCCTTAGATACTTATTCGCTGTGTGGCCTTGGACAAGTCATTTCAACTTTGCCTTAGTTTCCACAATGGTTAAATGGGAATAATAGAAGACCTTATCTGTCCCAGGAATGTTCTGGGGATTAGATGACTTATAAAGCACTTAGCACACTGCCTGGTACATAGTAGCCTCTTAATAAATTTTTGTTCTCTTGCCTTTCAATTCCCAACTACTTAATGGTGGAGCCATTATGGCCAAAAAAAAAAATCCAGTCAATCTGTGGATGAGTGTCTCTAATCTTAGTTTGGTTGCTCATGAGAAGACAGACATAATCTGTCACCAAATCTGTGAGCCGCCATGACTGCTACTTCATTGAGCCATTCTCCAAAAAATAGAATCCAGAGAATCTTATCACATTCCTTGCTGCTGCCCCTCTTTTTCCAACTGGAATGATGGTCTATCTTCAGACCATCTTTCCAAGATTAACCTGGCCTTCCAAGAGAGTTGGTTCATTCTACATTGGTCTTCCAAATGGGATGATCTGTCTAGATTGGTGGGTGAGTGCTGACTCATCTAATTCACCCTATCTAGGCTGACCCTAAAGATGCTTAACATCTACCACCCTTCCCCCCACTCTCTTTTCATCTGTTCTTTTGCAAATAATAATCAAATCATCATTTCCAGTCCACTGTTTTGTGTCTCCAGTCATTAACCCAGTGACTCACCAGCCCCAACTCCCTCTCTCTTTGGCCATCACTCTCCCATATGGGTTGTTTCATTCTGTCATGGGGGTTCTTAATCTGCATTTCCAGGGGGAGGGAACTCTGTGAATTTGAATGGGAAAATACACCTCAATTTTCACTACCTTCTGAATGAAATTGAGAGTTTCCTTCAATTATTTAGATACATTATTCTGAGTAGAGTGTCTAGGCTTCACCACATTACCAGAAATTTCTGGGACCTGATAAAAGATAAGAAGCCATGCCCTATTAGAATATAAGCTCTTAGAGGGCAGAAACTTTTCTATTTGTATCTGTAGCACTTAGCTTCTGACACTGAAAGGATTGTTTCTCCCTTGTATTACTAAATAATTATTGAATTGGAACAAAGGTTTTCCCCCTTTCCTACTTCCTCATCCAGAAATCAACCAGTATGAGAAATCTTGGCAAAGACTTACCCAGGCGAAGCATCTAATCAAAGACAGTAAAAGAAATTCTGGGTTTAGATTAATGGGTAGATTCTTCCTCATCATGTTTACTCAGACAGGTCTGGGAAAATGTTGATTCTCCCTTTTGTCAGACAGGTGACATGGAAATTGAAAAGTCTCTTTGACTAAGACTTGGGTCATCCAAGTCATGCACCCCAAGACCCTCATTAGAATGAGCTCAGCCCCTCATTATATTATTCCTTTTCTTGTTAATTGCTAACCATAATTGATTACCACCCTCAGAAACATCTGCTCTTCTAAAGGCATATAGACTGTGAGCCCACCACCTTGAGGGCTCTTTGGCATTGGAGAGTGCCCCATACTTCTTTTTATTAATAGCACACTAGCCTTATTAACAAAATGATTAAATTACCCAGAAATTATGTCTCTCAAATTTTTAAAATGCCACAGCTTCTAGCAGGTGCTTAATAAGTGTTTTTTTTTATTCATTCGTTTGTTCATTCATTAATTTATTCGTTCTAGGACTTGTACAGACCTGTATGCCTTCAGGAACAGCAAATAAGTTTTAGATCTAGGCCTCGAATCTATTTCTCCCTCACTCTGAGGCCAGCATTCCTTCTGTTAGCTCATTCTGACTGGCAGATCACAGGACCACAGATCCCAGAACTGGGAGGGACCTCAGAGGTCATGTAGCCCAATTTTACCTATAAGGAAGCTAAGGCTGGGGAATGGAGGTGACTTACCCAAGGTCACCCAAGTAGAGAATCTGGAACAGTGTGCCTTCTTTCTCTAAACTGGAAGCCAGAAAACCAGAATCTTTAATATCTCCAGCTCTCACCAATTCCTCCCTTTACACAGGTATGAAGCATTTAGTAATTAATTAACCCTTCCAATGAGGAGGGTCTTTATGTTTTAAGCCAAAGGATTACAGACATATAATCACATATTAAAGGCCTGTATATGTATATTAAAGACAGCTGGATGTCACAGTGGTTAGAGTGAGGAAGAAGACCCAAGTTCAAATCAAGTCTGACACTTACTAACTGTGTGACTCTAGACAAGTCACTTAACCTCTGTCGGCCTCAGTTTTCTCAACTGCAAAATGGTGAGAGTAATACCACCCACCCCTCAGCACAAATATACTTTACTTCCCAAAGAATTATTATTATTATCACTTATATGGAAGGTGCAATGAAACCAAAAGAGTTGTGATAATTGGAGTTTGGTTTGTTTTAGTTTTTGTTTTGGTGGGGGACAAGGTTTGGGAGGGAAAGATCTTCAGATGTGTAATTTCATAGTGTGGAGGATTGCCAGTGTGGAAATACCATCCAGGAATGTGGATCAACAACTTCTGTAACTTACAATGCTACAGTTGCCTAGAGCACTGAGAGGTTAAGTGACTTGCCTTTGGTGACACAGTTAGTGTAAAAATTTTATATAGAAGTTTGTAAATTTTTAGAGAACGTTTTACTGGTGATGGCAAATACATCTGTGATGTTAAAGGAAGACTTGTATTTAAAATTCTTTTGCCTTTTACAAATATTGTCCTTTCTCCCCTTTCCCCCTAGTTTCAGGTTCAATTCCAACTTAACCCATGTTATCATGAAATAAAAATATAGTCATTTTCCCTATGCACTCATTCCATGTTGCCCAATAAAGGCTCACCCTTTGTTTCTTACTATATTCATTTTGGTCAGCAAGGTAGCTCAGTGGCTAGAATGCTGGCTCTGGAGTCAGGAAGAGTTGAGTTCAAATTCGGCCTTAGACACTTAGCTAGCTGTGTGACCCTAGGTAAGTCACTTTGTTTACTTA
Source organism: Trichosurus vulpecula (assembly GCF_011100635.1). Lineage (NCBI taxonomy): Eukaryota > Metazoa > Chordata > Mammalia > Diprotodontia > Phalangeridae > Trichosurus > Trichosurus vulpecula. Next base: position 427,253,083 of record NC_050575.1, on the reverse strand, counting down.
AATTTCCTCATTTGTAAAGTGACATGGGGAAGGAAATGGCGAACCACTTCAGTATCTTTGCCAGGAAAACTCCAAATGGGGTCATCTGAGATGACTGAAGAACAAAGACAACAACTTCTGACCCCAATGCCTATACTTAAATGTTCCTAGATTGAAAACTCTATGAGGGCAGGAACCATGTCTTATGTAAACTACTCAGCTCCCCAAGTATCTAGCACAGTGCTGAGCTAGCTACTTAGTAAGAAAGTGATTGATATTTATTGAATGAATGAATTAAAATTGGACTCTTTTGTGCCTCTAAGTCTCTTTTATGTAAGCACAATGTGAGATCCTTGAGGACAGAGTCCAGATGGGGACTTAGACTTCCCTTATCCCTTGCTAAGGTCAGAGTTTTGCATATTGAGGCAGCATGGGATAATAGACTTGGGGTCAGAAGATCAGGATAAAAATCCCTCTTCTGATGTTGCCTAAGTGACCTTGATCGAGCCTCTTCAGTTTTCCAAAACTCAAGTTTCCTTATTTATAAAATGGGGTTAATAGCCATTGTATTATCTAGTTTACAGGGTTGTGGTGAGCCTTGTAAATCTTAAGTTGCTAGAGAAATGGAAGCTGGTATAGCCACTGGTCAATACAGTCAAGCACCTACTATGTGCCAGGCACATTGTTTGAATTTATCATTCACTAAATGGTAAATTGAATGGAATAGAATCCACTTTGGCCTCCCTTTTCAGGCTGACTTCACATCCCTCCCTCTCCATACTCAATATTCCAATAAAACTTCCATAGTTTTACTGTTCCTGCCTGACATTCCATCTCATGATCCATGCTTTTGTCCAGCTTGTTCCCTGTGTCTGGAATGCTCTCCCTCCTCCCTTCAGGCTCTTGGATCCTTAGCTCCCTCCAAGACTCAGCTCAAATGGTGCTTCCTACAAGTGGCCTTTCTGGAGGCTCTCCTCGATCACTTGCTTATGCTCTCTACTGTTGGCCCCTGCTTTATGATTGCATTGTATTTCATTTGCATCTCTATTTCTATTCAATTATGTACCTGTTGGTTGCCCCTGTAGAATGTAAGTGCTTTTTAAACCCTAATATGTGCTACTTATAGCATCATTATTGTTATTTATTACTGAGAGTGCCCTCTCTGACGTGAGATCTTTCCTGAATCCCTGCAACTCCTTATGTTCACACCTTGCCCCTTCCATTTACTGGGTGTCTAGGCCTATTCACTGAATGGGCATTACCTCACTCTAAGTGTGTACATGAAAAGGTCTTAGCCTTAAAGGGCCAGGGTCACCCATTGCATATTGAGCCATCTCCAGTCATACTGTTGAATATCTGGTCACTGGATCCAGATGGCTGTGGAGGAGAAAGTGAAGCTGGTGAGCTTGCACAACTCTCCCTCACTCAAATCGAAGTCAACTGCAAGTCGTGTCATCATCTCTCTGATGCCATGGTCCTCTTTGAAAACAAAAGACAGACACACAAGATCATGTATTTACATAATTGTTTGGGTATTGTCTTCCCCATTAGGCATTAGATCTTCAGGGGCATGGAACCATAGTTTTGCCTTTCTCTGTATTGCCAGTGTTTAGCACAATGCCTGGCACATAGTAAATGCTTAATAAATGCTTGTTGATTTATTGGCTGACTGAATATAATTTTGAATCGAGTCTCTGGGATCCTATTTTCTATCCTGAGAATGAACAGGCAATATTAGAGAACATGATGAGTTAATAGGCATTTTCTATGCTTTGCATGTAATTCATTAAATCCGGTAATTGTGTTAATGTGTCCGCTTCTGTACCCTTGGATGGCAAGTGGTAGACATGCAACACTGCTTCCATCCAGTGCAGATTACCGAGGGAAGGCGATTGCTTTGTAATGAAAATATCACTCGGCTCTCCCACCTCTTTCTCCCCTCCCCCATGTACCATCACAGTTAGCTTTCATCCAAGGAGCACGGCAGGTCTTAATAAGCCAGCCCAGTGCAGGGACTGCTATTTACATCACTTCTGAGATCTTATCATGGATGCCATTTGTAAGGCAGCTGGGTAGTGCCAAGATGAGCTACTGAGCTACTCAGACAAATCAGCTGTGAATTCTGGGTTGGGAAAAAGTTACTGCATTGAAGGTGAGCAGTCCCAAAAGAAGCATCGTGGAAGTGGAGTCTTCAAAATTAGATATACATTCATACATACATATGTATCTATCGGTACACACGTGTGTTTGTTATTCATTTGTTTCAGTCATGTTTGACTCTTTGTGACCCCATTTGGGGTTTTCCTGGTAGAGTTATTGCAGTGATTTGCCATTTCCTCCTCCAGCCCATTTTATAGATGAGGAAACTGAGGCAAACAGGGTTAAGTAACTTACCCAAGGTCACAGAGCTAGTAAGTGTCTGAGGCTGGATTTAACTCAGGTCTTCCTTCCTGACTCCAGGTCCAGAGCTCTATCCACTGTACCACTAGCTGTATACACATACATACACACATATTTCTGTATATATATAGCTATGTAGACATAGACATATGTGTATACATATATATACATACACACATATATCTAAATCTATATTTATATAAATTTAGATATTATTTATATTTTATTTTATATTGTTATAGTATATAAATTTACATATAAAACTTATATATAAATTCATATATAATGTATATTTATATAAATTTCATTGTGGCCTCTGGAGTCAGAGGTCTTATGTTCAAATCCCACCTCTGACACTTACTACTTGTGGGACTTTGGGCAAATCACACAAACACCCTGAGCCTCAGTTTCCTCATCTGTAATCAATCAATAAACATCCAGGTGCATGCTACGTGTCAGGCACTGCACTAAGGGCCAAGGATGGAAAAAGAGGGAAAAGACAGTCCCTGTCCTCAAGGAGCTTACAATCTAATGGAGGAGACAACATGCAAACAAATATGTAAAAAACAATCTATATACAGGATAAATAGAAAGTAATTCTCAGAGAGAAGGCATTAGAATTAAGAAGGATTGGGAAGTGCTTCCTTTAAAAGAGAGGATTTTAGTTGGAACAAAAAGGAAGCCAGGGAAGTTAGTTGGCAGAGTTTAGAGTGAGAGCATTCCAGGCAGAAGGAGAGCCAGAAAAAGTGTCCAGAGTTGAGAGATGGATGGAGCATCTTGTTCGTGAAATAGCCAGCAGTGGGGCTTTAGGTCAATTCCCACCTATGATGACCTTAAACCCAGTAAGCCTAATACCATCTGGAGAGATTATCAGCATCATCTCTCTGTACTCATATCCCAGGTAGTTTAGTGACTAGACCCTACCTCAAACTGATGGTACTGACTTTGTAATCATGAAGCCATGGGTTCAAATCCAGTCCTAGACATTTACTAGCTGTGTGATTCTGAGAAGGTTACTTAACCTCAGTGCATCCAGAAGCTCTCTAAGAGTTCAGGCTGTAGAACAGGTGTAAATCTGAATTAATGGAGGGAGTTTTCCTATTGGTAGTTCCCTATATCTGTGAAAGTTCCACACTACTAGGTCTATATCCCAAAGAGAGCAAAGAAAGGAGAGAACTATGTACAACATATTGTATATACAAAAATATTCATAGCAGCTCTTTTTCTGATGGCAAAGAATTGGAAGTTGAGGGGATGCCCATCCACTGGGCAATGGCTGAACAAGATGTGGTATATAAATGTAGTGGAATTCTATTGTGCTGTAGGAAATGATGGGCAGGCAGATTTCAGAAAAACCTGGGAAGACTTACACAAACTGATAGAAAGTGAAGTGAGCAGAACCAGGAGAGCATTGTACATAATTGTACAATTAACATTGTAATGATGATTAACTGTGAATGACTTAGCTGTTTTCAGCAATACAATGATCTAAGATAATTCTGAAGGACCCATGATAAAAAATGCTCTCCACCTCCAGAGAGAAAATTGATGAACTTCTAAGTGCAGATTGAAAGACTTAAAAAGTGTCAATCTTTGCTTTTCATTTTTTTGGGGGGGCAACATGGCTAATATGGACATATGTTTTGCATTACTTCACATGTATAATCAGCATGTCACTTACCTTCTCAATGGGTGGGGGAGGGGGAGAAGAAGAGAGAGAATTTGGAAGTCAAAATTAAAAAAAAATGTTTAAAAAATAAAATGGAAAGAAGCCCAATTTCCCCATATGTTGCCCCAGCAATGTAGGATCATAAATATAGAGTGGGGAGTGAATGTAGAGTCCAGTTGAGTCAAATAGCTCATTTCACAGATGAGTAAATTAAGGACCAGGCTTGCTAAGTTACTTGCTCAAAGTCACATTTATTCACAACCATCAGAAGAAGGATCACTTTATAATGTAATGAAGCTGTTATAACCAAATTCTACCCCGCTGACTTCAGTCTAATCTAATGTTATTAGAATTTCCTAGTTCAAATATTTTAGAATGTTTTTAGAATTCTGTGAGTTCAACTGGTCTTGACTGAAATATTTCAGACATCAGCCTAACCTGTCTCTAGTTTCCTTCATGCCCCACCTCTCTCTTGTTTCTACCCACTTAGGTCCATTCCTATGAGAATAATTGCTCCTTCAATGTTTTAACCTAAGCTTAAGTTTTTTCTAATGAAAGCGATTAATATTCTTATTTCCGATGTGTCTGCATTTTAGTCAGAGAGTGATTATTAAATGCTTACTATGTGCAAGTTGATCAGTAAGCATTTATAAAGTGCCTACTATATTCCAGGTGTTGGCTAAGCCTTGGAGATGCAAAGAAAAGGAAAAATGATTCCAGCTCTCAAGGATCTTACAGTCAAAAAAGGAGACAACATGCAAATAAAATAAAAATAGGCTAAACTGGAGGGAAGGTGCAAAAATTAATAAGGACTGGGTAAGGCTCCTTGCAAAAGGTGAGGGTTTAGCTAAGATGTGAAGGAATCCAGGAGGCAGAGATGAGGAGGGAGAGAGTCCCAGGTATAGGAGAGACCTGGTGAAAATACCTAGAAGTGTCTTGTGGAAGGAAAAACTAGGAGACCAGAGAGGAATAAATTATAATATAGCTATAATGGTAGGAAGGGCTCAACTTCTGAAGGACTTTAAAATCAAATCAGAGGATCTGATATTTGATCCTGAGTTTATTGAAGAGGTAGGAGTGACACGGTCAGATTTGTGTTTAAGGAAAATCAATTTGCCAGCTGAGTTGAGGATGACTAGAATGGGGAGAGGCTTGAAATTGCTATTGCAATGATCTAGGTATGAAGTGATGAGGGCCCATATCGGGGTTGTGGCACTGTCAGAAGAGAGGATTGGACAGAAAGGAGAGATATTGTGAAGGCAGAAAGGACAGGACTTCACAACTGATTGGATGAGAGTGAGTAGTTGAAGTTGACATTCAGGTTATGAACCTGAGTGACTGGGAACATAGTGGTACCTTCAACAATAAGAAGAGGGTACAGAAGAGGGGTGGTTTTAGGGGAAAAGTGAACTCAGTTTCAGACAGATTGAGTTTAAGATGTCTAGGAAACATATAATTTGAAAATTGTAGTAGTTGGAGTTGGGAGATTGGAGGTCAGGAGAGAGGTGAGGGCTAGCACAAGAGAATCATTTGTATAGAGATGATAATCTAAACCTTGGGAGCTGATGAGAACATAAAGTGAAATAGTATAAAGAGAAGAAGGCCCAGGATAGAGCCTTGGGTGACACCCATGTTTAGAAGGCGTGAACTGGTTGAGGATCCATTAATGTTTACTGAAGAGTCATCAGACATGTAGGAGGAGAACAGGGAGAGAGTAGAGTCACAAAAACCTAGACAGCAGATAATGTCCACGTGAAGAAGGTGATTGAGAACATTAAAGGCAGCAGACAGGTCAAGAAGGATTAAGGGTTTGTAAAAGACCATTTGGTTTAGCACTTAAGGAATCATGTAACTCTAGGGACAGTAGTTTCAATGAATGATGAAATCAGAAGGTGGAAAAGAGAGGCCAGAGAGTCTGGTTCATCGGGAGGGAGCCAGGTATCAATGCCTGAAAAGACGGATCAAGAAAGGAAAAGGTTTAAAATTAAAACCATTTTGTTATCTATAGAGTAGGTATTGCAGAGGCCGTAGTGTAAGGGTTGGGTAGGTTTGGAGTGGGACATTGGGACATTGGGGCAGTTGGGATGAGATGGGTGGAAATAGCGGAATGGGGCAGTGGGGGATGGAAAGGATCCAAAAGCTGGTAATTGTCAGAATCAGGATTTGAAGCCAAGTGATGTGACTTGGAGGCTAGATCTCCATTCACTAGCACACATTGCCTCTTTTTACATATTCAAAAACCTAGATCTAGACAGAAGCTTAAAGAAATTAAAGAGCACCATGGGAGTCAGAGTCATCATTCTTGGGTTCTTTTATTAGGCTTTTAGATCATATGCATTCAAATATACAGATATCGGGCTTGATCCAGGATTGTGCTCAGAGTATTTTTTGCTTTTATTGACTTGTCACTCCTCACACGGCATGGGGGAGGGGAGAGGATGTTCTTTGGGCAAATGAAAAGCAGGCAAGAAGCTCCACATTTGCATTTTATCAGCACCACACACAGCAGGAGTGGAGCTGCCTTTTCGCAGAGAATCATGTTTTAGTTTCTTCCTAAATCAGGCCAGCAGGGAAGTATCAGACAACTGGCAAGTTTCAGAATTCATGGATGCCATCTGAAGGCCAGGAGCAGGCACCAAGTTGCTACAAGAACCCTGGACAACTCCCACTTTCTATCCTGAGATACAGTGGAATGAAGCTATTGCTTCTCCAGGAGTGGGGTAGTGTGGGAGAAAGAGTTCTAGACTTGGAAAGAAGAGTGTCTTGTGTTCAAAATCCAACCTATGTCTAAGATCATGGACAAAGCCCTTACCCACTTTAAGGCGTGGTTTTCTCATCTGTAAAATGGGGATAATAATAATAATACCTAAAGCACAGAGGATTGTGGTGATTGGAAATTGCCATAATGGGTATAGAGTCCTTTGAAAACCTTTAAAGGATATACAAGTGTGAGTTATTGTTCATGGAAACCCACGAGACAAAAATCAGAATTCTCAAAAGAGACAATAAATTGCACTCCAGGCTCTTTTTGGTGTCTACGTTATCCACAGATGAAGATGATGATGATGATGATAAGGAAGAGGAGGGATAGAGCTTGAACTTGTGATTTCCTTGATATGGGGAACCCCCACTTAGTTTTAGGCAGCTAGCTTAGCAGTGGACAGAGCACTGGCCCTGGAGTCACCAAGACCCATCTTCCCGAGTCCAAATTAGGCCTCAGGCACTTACTAGCTGTGTGACCCAGGGTAAGTCACTTAACCCTATTTGCCCCAGTTTCCTCATCTGTAAAATGAGCTGGAGAAGGAAATGGCGAAGCACTCCAGAATCTTTGCTAAGAAAACCCCAAATGAGGTCATGGAGAGTCGGACAAGAATGAAATGACTGAACAACATATGACATAACTTCTTCTACCAACCTTTCTCATCTGATGATCTGAGACAGTTGCCTGGAGCACTGATAGGCTAAGGAATTGTTCAGGGTCATATAATAAATATGTGTCAGAGGCAGGACCTGAATCCAGATCTTCCTGGTTTTGAAATAATTTCTATCCGCCACTTAATGATGAAGCCATTTCCTGTTTATACAGTACTTTCAAAAAAATCTTTTTTTAAGTCAAAGGGCTATTTAGTAACACAATGTTGGTGGAGCTATGAATTGTTTCAACCATTCTGGAAACAAATTTTAGTTACGCTAAGAAAGTGACTCAAGTATTCATATCATTTGGCCCCCTAATTCCACTGCATCCCAAGGAAACAAATCTTCGGCTGATTTTCCTGCTGATAACACACTTGATCATGTGTGCTGAGGAACCAGGACTCAAAGAAATTGCGTGGTGATCACCTCAACTGAATAAATACAAAACTAAACGATTTTTAGTGTCACATAAATTGTTATGGTTGATGGGATTTCTGGAGGACAAAGATCGTATGTTCGTTTCTCAAAAGAGGTTGTCGAATAATCAATATATACTTACGGATGGCATGAAATTGGCATATTGTTTGCCCTGAGTAGTTAAGTTGGACCAAAAGGCTTTTTTCCTTCATATTAAAGTAAAAATAAACTTAGTGGCTCTGAAAATTTTGAAATAATTTATTTTAAATTGCTATGAAGCTGAGCAGGAGGACTAGAAGAATTTCTTATTTTCCAGCTTGTCATGGTTAATTACACAATGCTGGATAAAGGACAAACATGACTAAACTCTAAAAGTCCAACCCGGAGTGTCACATCACAGAAGTGGAAGTGGGATCACTGCAGATTTGTCTCCTTACTTCTGGAAAGAGCCGAGGTCTTGGGGAAGGGTGAGGGAGGGACATGTATAACAAAGCCTAGGAAAGGCAGACAGGGAGCAAGTGATAAGGGAAGAGACAAAACAAGAAGCCATTTGATTCTGATTTTAGGGGAAATTCTTCTACCTGTCACTACAAAGATCAGACTTTGCATAAGGTTATAAACCTGTACCAACAATCACGTTGCTTACTTTGGAGATACTGTTCTCTTGTTCTCCTCCTATGTTATTGTTCCCTTGAAGGCTGCTTTCCTAGATCAACATCCATGGACACTCCCTAACTGTGAGTGTACCCCACATTTCTACCCAGGGCTTTCTTTTTTCTCTTTGCTTCCTTGGTCATCTTCATGTATCTTGTATGTCCCAATTTCTTTATAGGTTGTCTCCACATTAGAATATGAGCTTCTCAAGGGCTGGGGCTATTTTACCTATATCTCAGCATAGTGTTTGGAACGTGCTGTTACGCAGTCTTTTCAGTTGTGTCCGACTCTTCACAGCCCCATTTAGGGTTTTCTTGGCAAAGACACTGGAGTGGTTTGCCATTTCCTCCTCCAGCCCATTTTATAGATGAGGAAACTGAGGCAAACAGGGTTAAGTGATTTGTCCAGGGTCATGCAGCTAGGACTCAGGTCTTCCTGACTCCAGGCCCAGTGTACTATACATCTGTGCCATCTAGCTGCCCCCTATGTGCTTGGCACATTGCTTTTTGTGAGGAGGGAGTTACTGAATACTCCCCCCCAATACAACCATTAAGCATTTGGCCTGTGGGCACCTCAGGGACTTTGCCACAAGTATATGGCTCACACATAGATACATAGTGAAAGGGGAAAAGAGCGAGAAAAATTCATTCTAGTCCAGTCACAATATCACACAGCTAGGTCTTCTAACAGAGTTCCTAGTGATCGGGAGAGACTCTGATGAGACAGCTCTAACAAAGCAGTGACAATATTTCAAAGAGACTGAATTAAGAGGAGAGTTAAGCAGCAGAGGCCCCTGACAAACAATGCACCCTCATCCTCATAAAAATTGATCTGGTGTTTGGATCTGTCCATTCTCAGTTCAGAAAGAGAAGGGCAATCTGTTGACTAGTGTCTAACAGCACAGGGGCCCTCCTGGCCTCACAATTTACTTGACCAGAGGGTTTCTAAATCTCTCTCAACAAATACAGCTTTGCTGCCCTACTCTTGCTCAGTTCTTAAAATTTGATTATGCTTGATTGTGCTTAGATCACTTTGGGGCACCAGTCTGGATTGGTCCAGTACAGATATCTACTGCCAGGTCTGCAATGAAAACAACTTCAGTCTCCTTTAAATAATAGAAAATAATCACTCTCCAACTGTTAGACTGTGTTAGCTTGCTTGCATAAAAAGATTCAGTCATAGAGCCAATTTTGTTCACTTTAAGCAGGAGGCAGTTGTGCACTTTGTTACATGCAGCCTTTTCCATGCAATTTGTGTTCGTCACTTTGAGATCATCACCTACCACTTAGATGCCTGAAGTAGTAGGGAAGGATTTCTAAGCTTCCCATACATCTTGATCAAAGGCAGATTCAATAGATATCACTGTATTGTCCCTGATGAAGGTCTTAGATGGATCTTTATACTCATTAATGGTGGTGTATCTGTTGGGATCATTAGAGAACTTGAAATCCAAGTCATATTTTCCAGATCAGAAGAATTAGAGGCAGCAATATTCATGACAATTAACATTGTATGAATATAGTCAGCCTGCAAGTAACATTCTTCAGCAGCCAGAGATTCTTTATTCTTCAGGATGCCAGCAGAAAGCCACCCCATTCCTTACATTAGCAACACCCTGCCTGTATTTCTGCTTACTTACATTCTTCAGGCTTAGTAGACTTGAGCTCCATTATGTGTGGCCTCTAAGTTTTTGGCTCTAGCAGGGAATATCATGAATTTCTATTTTGTTTGTTATAGCATAGGAGATACCATCTTTCATCTTGAAGGTTGGAACTGGTATGATCACCCATCATTACCTGCAAGGTCAGTGGTGAGGCAGTACAGCAGGGCATCCTTCTCTGCAGCTCTAGCCTTACAAATAACCAAGACATTCCCAATGAGTCATTTGCACCAAATTAAGTTTTATTTTCAGTACCATCCATATCTAGCATCAGTTTTCCAATATTTTCCTGTTCTGCAATGGCGGGGGCAGGAGTTTTATTGATTTAATCAACTGCTGTTGAAATACTATCTCCCATGAAGTGGGTCATTGTCAGGGGGCTCTAGGGTGTCAGATGCACATCATCTCTGAAGAGAACTTTTTCAGTGTAGAGATTTACTTCAACAATAGCGCTTCCATGAGAGTCAGAGCTTTTCTTTGCCTGGATCATGAGAATACACGTGAAATTCTAGTTGGGGCTTTCTCCACCGGGTTTAAAGAACAGAAGCTGAGGAGGCTTTTGCCTCTAAGACAGAGTATTAACATCAATAAACGTTTGTTGATTGATTCATTGATAAGAACATAAGCTCCCATGGGTGTAATCATCTTCTCTGTGATCTAAATATCCAGCCCTCCTCTTTCTCCTCAACTGCATTTTTTCATCCCTTGACTCCACAGACATTCCAAGTTCAGCCTGTCCAAAAAAGAACTCATCATCACTCACAAATGTACCTCTTTTCTTAAATTCTCCATTTCTGAGGGACATCAGGGAAGGCTTCTGTAGGAGGTATCCCTTGACCTCAACCTTGAATGGAGCTGGGGATTCCAAGAGCAGGAGGTGAGGAGGAAGAGTGTTCCTGGCATGGGGGACAAGCTGTGCATTGTATCACTCTCCATTACTTAGAGTTCTGAAAAATATAAGTCTTTCCACACTTCTCTGTGCTTATCATGTTTGCCATTTCTTACAACACAGAAATTTTGCTTGACATCAGGTTCTACAGTTTGTTAAGTATTCCCCAATCAATGGATAGCTCCTTCCTTTCCATATTTTTGCTACTACAAAAAGTACTACTATAAATATTTTTGTGCTTGTAGAGTCTGTCAATGACCTCTGGAATCTCTGGGTCAAAAGATGGATTTTTTTAAAAACCATTTTGCACAATTCCAAATTTATGTAGCACTTTCAAAGAAATTAAGCTGTTTATTGCCACCAAGATCCATTAAAACAAAAGTATAAATTCTCCTGATGAAGAATCCAAATTGCAAGTCTTTTAGAAGGCAATGGAAAGTTTCATGCTGGGTGGGTTGTATATTAGGTCATCAAGGATGGCTATATACAATGACACATGTTCCCAGAAAAAGAGACGAGTGAACAAGAATGATGGGACATACTAAGCAGCTCAGATGTGAAACTGTCATCCTCCAAATATGGGAGCCAGAGGAAGAGCATCTAGTAGGTTGCAAAGGTCCCAAAGGAATTCCACAGGCTGAGAATCAGAATCACAGTAGCTCATTCTTGACAGGGATCTAGGGAGCCAGCTAGTTCAACCCAGACGTGAACCAAGACTCCCTCTCCAACATCCCTTCCAAGGAGTCATCTGGTCTGTGTATTAAGACCTCAAATGATGGGAACAGTTGAGTAGGGCAATATGATACATATACAAATATTTATAATGAAAAACCCCACATAACACATAACATAATAATTATAATAGAATGTTATTACATAATTAATACAGTGTAATATAATGTAATTTACTATGATATGATGTGATATGACAATTTATCATAATAAAAATAATACATTACACTATTACTATAATATAATACAACCCAATATAACATGATGTGCTACAATATAAAACCATATTTGTAGGGACAAGAACACTTCATAGAATGGCTGTGTGAAGTCTGCAATGGGGACACACCAGTACTGCCTGGGGGATCAAGGAAGATTTCTTTATGGAAGTGGCTTTTGACTTGGGCCACGAAGTCCAGGTGAGAGATCAAGAAGCATCCTGGTAAATTCCCTCTCAGAAATGTTGTCTTTTCTTTGTTTTGTATATGCTTTCACATATCTACTTCTGTATCCCTTGCTATGATGTAAACTCCTTAAGGGCAGGAACTGTTTTGTTCTTGTCTCTGTATCCTCAGCCGTTAGCATAGTTCCTGGCACATAGTAGGCATTTAATAAGTGCTTGTTTATTGACTGATTAGAAGCAGACATTTTTTGGAGTTGGATGAGACCTCAGAGGTCATTTAATCCTAAACATAGCTGGCCAAGAATCTTCTCTTCAGCATCCCTGGCATTTGACCATCCAATCTCTGCTTAAAAACCTCTAGTGAGGAGAAGCTCGTTACCTCTCAATGTACCTTGTTCTAGTTTGGGGTAATTCCAGTAGTTAGGAAGGCCCAGAGTTGCATGTGAAATGCAGCTGGGGGAGAGAGAATGATACCAATGATCTAACAGCACCATTAAATATTAATTATTTTTAAACCAGAATGATGATTTTAGGGAAAAAAGAAAACAGAAACAAACCAGCTTTGGATGAAATGATAACTGTGATCAGTTCCTGGTATTTAGATATTCAGGTCTCTAATTTACCAAAAAAAGTTCTGGGGATAATAAATAAAGGGGCTAAGGGCCAAGGTTACTCAGAGCACAGGAATCTTCCAGGCAGTCTACGCCACTAAGAGGAGCCACTTAATCCACCCTCAAATTTGCAGAGTTAAGACATGACCATGATTTGATTAAGGACCTGCTATGAGTCAGCAATTCCAACAGTGAAAACAGAAGACAAAAATTCTGAAAAAATTCTTCCATTTGACTCTTGACATTTAATTTTTTTTATTATTAATACTTTATTGCTTAAGTCTTTTAGATAAGGTGCACAAACATACACGTACCTGTTTCTATTTTTACTAACATATACACACACTTTTAAAAATAATTGATATTTAATTTTTCCCCAATTACATTTTTTAAACATTTTTAACATTTGCTTTTTGTTTAGTTTTGAGTTCCAAATTCTGTCCCTCCTCTTCCCCCTCTATGAGATGGTAAGCAATCTGATATGGGTCATATGTGTGCAATCATGTAAAACATTTCCATATTAGTCATTTTGTGCAAGAAGATTTGAACAAAAAGGAAGGAAGGAAGGAAGAAAAAGAAAGAAAGACAAAGTGAAAAGTAATCTTCTTTAGTCTGTATTCAGACAATGTCACTTCTTTCTTTGGAAGTGGATAACATTTTTCATCAGGACTCCTTTGGAATTCTCTTGGTCATTGTATTGATGAGAATAGCTAGGTCATTAACAGTTCTTCAACAAACAATATTACTATCCCTGTGTACAATATTCTGGTTCTGCTCACTTCAGTTTGTATCAGTTCATGTAAGTCTTTCCAGGTTTTTCTGAAATCATCTTGCTTTCGCCTCCACTCAAAAGTTGCATAAGTTTTTATAAACTTGTTTTGTTTGGAAAATTGTAATTCAAATATAATTGTGGTTGCTCTTTAAGATGGATGATGTGACCAAAGAATATAACATTTTAACTGGAATGTATATTATGGCAGGGCTTCTACCTTTAATTGAAATTGTACATCTCAACTTCATAAAAATTATTCAAGTTACTTGGGAGTTGCTACTTGCTCAGCTGCAGTGGATTGGAGGGGATTGCTGCTGTTAAATGATAAACATTTGAAGTGTTAATACATTTTTTTTAAATAAAGGGACAGTAAAAATGGGTTGAGGCTCAACTAGATAAAAATAATCTTGCTTGTCATTTCTTATAGCACAATAATATTTCATCACTGTCATATACCATGATTTGTCCAGCCATTCCCCAATTGATGGGCATCCCCTCAATTTCTAGTTCTTAACCACCACAAAAAGAGCTGCTATAAATATTTCAGTACAAATAGGTTTTAAATTTTTATACAAATATGTTTTAAAAATCTTTTTGGGATACAGACCTAGCAGTGGTATTATTGGATCAAAATTTTACAGTCCTTAAGACATAGTTCCAAATTGCTCTCCAGAATGGTTAGATCAGTTCACAATTCATTCTACCAACAGTGCGCATTTACGGTTAGGCACCTAGACTTTGAGCATCACTGTTTCCAAAGTACTACATATGAGTGTCACACAGAAGGTGATGGTGAGGTACATGATAAGTATGAGCTGGATGCCACCTGTGAAAAAAGGGATAAGATGAAGAAAGAGAGCAAAGAATGTTATCAAGGAATTGTAAGTCAGGAAGAGGTGGGCTGGACACAGGGAGAGACTGAGGGGTAAGGGATCCCCTGATATCCCCTTGATGTTGGGGGGAAATTAAGGGAGGCCTCTATCAATCGGGATAATAAATAAAAGAAATTTATAATATTTTTTAAAAGAGAGCGTTAAGGCTAATAACATACTCTTTTCCCAATGACTTTGTGAAGAAGGTGATACAATGATTATCCCCACTGCAAAGGTGGGCAAACAGGCTGAAAGAAGTGAAATCATTTGCCCATGTCACAGAATAAGTAATCATCAGAGGACTTTGTCACATCTGCCGATTCTATGTCTTATCTTTTCCACTACCAGCACTGTCATGACTGAAGTCAGATACCACCGGACTCATCTAACATAGCAGAAATAGATCTATGGAGTTTCTACATTCTGGATCTTCCATATTGTTTTTGCATCTGGCCCAGACATCTTCAGTCTTGCCAGAATGCCTTGATATAAAGTTGATGACTTTATGATCTGCATGTATGTGCAACATTTTGATTTTTTTTTCTATAAATTTCTCGAATGATTCAAGTATTTGAAGACCTTCATATAGAGCATAAACTTCTTGAGGGTAAGGTATTTTAAAAAAAATTTCTTAGCACCTACCACAATGTCATTCACTTAGTAGAGATCTGATAAATATCCGTGGAGATGGATTGCATTGAAACAAATTGCTCTTCTTGGCCTCAGATGGCAACAGAAATAATGGATGGTAAATTCGAAGGAGTCATACTTGGCTTGATGCAAGGAAATCTCCTGATAAATAGAATTATCCTAAAGTGGAATGGAATCTCCAGGAGGTCTCACTAAAGGTCTTCAAGTAAAGGATAGATGTATCCTTTTGTCTAACCATAGCTAGGATGGTTTGTTTGGCATATTGCCCCAGGGCAATAAACTGGAAGTGCTCACAATTCTCCAGACTATTTGGCAAGAACACTTAATTAAAATGAGTGGCTATCTAATGCTAAACTTCTTACTCCAGGTGTAATTTGTGGTGCTTGCCGTATTCCCCCAAATTCCTAGTTGTGGCTCTGACTACTTGGTAAAGCAGTTTGTCAATGGAGCTCTATTCAAGCACAAATTTGACTGGATGGCCTCTGAGAGTCCTTTTAACTGAGAAACAATAATTCTGAATCTTTTTTCCATTTCTTCTTACGTGCCATGGACCCTGAATTTTATATGTTTGGTGAGCATAGTGTGTGAGGCAGTTTGGTAGAATAGACAAAGCCTTTGTTTTGTAGTTAGAGGATCAGGGTTCAAATCCTGAGTCTGGAACTTACTGTGTGACTTTTGGTAAGTCATTTGATCTCTCTGGTGGTGCTTTTCTTCATCTGTAAAATGAAGTGGTTGGACTTGTTACCTTCTGAGCTTCCTTCCAGCTCGAGATCTATGATTTGATGGATCTTCTGGATTTAAAGTCAAGAACTGGGTTTGAATCTTGCTTCAGATACTTGCTATCTCTGTACATCCCCTAACCTCCTTGGGCTTCCATTTCCTCTTGTATAAAGTGTAGATAATAATACCATCTTTTTCAGGGTTGTAAGGATAATATAAGATAGTTTACTACAGTGCAGAGCAAACCTTAAAGCTCTATATAAATGTCAGCTATTAGTAATTTACTATGTTTCTCAAAAGTTCACAAAATAATTTTATTAAAACCCTTCTCA
The DNA here is from genome assembly GCF_011100635.1 of Trichosurus vulpecula. Lineage (NCBI taxonomy): Eukaryota > Metazoa > Chordata > Mammalia > Diprotodontia > Phalangeridae > Trichosurus > Trichosurus vulpecula. The sequence goes on along the minus strand of NC_050575.1, from coordinate 427,236,911 downwards.
CAGAGTCTCAGAAAGGACATCAGAGGTCACATAGATGAACCTGTACCCTAATAGGTACTAAAAGTCTTAGACAACAGTTTTGAAAAGTTAAAAAATATTCCATTTGACTTATAGTATCTTAGGAATTTTTATTGGTTCCCTCTCCTCCTCCCCACCTTGATTAGATATAATTTTTTTGTGCATCAAATTATAAGCCAATACAATGACCATTACTGCTTGTACCCTCCCCCAAACATCCCTGAGAGTGGTCATTATCAATTATTTGCTCTACTCAAAGACTCAGAATAAAGGGCAACCACTACCTCCTATGAAGCCAATCATAATTTAGAATGGATTTAGTTTTTAAGAAGTTTGTTCCTACACATTATCTCCGTTTCTCAGAAATACTTAAAGAATCTTCTCATTATTTGTTGCACAATTAGACTAGAAGAACAGGCCAGTGATTTTGCCCATGCTCTAAGGGGGTAATTATCATTATGTTTCAGGATATGTACCTGAAAGACTTGGTACATAATGTTCACAAGCCAGTTCTGGGTGAACTTGTGTGATTTGTAGCCTGTGACTTGGAAGACTCTTTTACAGAAGTTCAGCCCATTCATGTCACTGTAACAACACATATTGGGGAATGGTGGCCAGGGTGAGATGTTTCAGGTAGGAAAATCCCACGGATAATGAGTAGAGGCAGAGTTATTGCATAGTAACCCACCACCTCATCCGGTGACTGCTTCAATCTCTACGCATCCTGTCTTCAAGATCAATATGTTTGGCTTGTATGGACATCATGTTTCTTTTCTTTTGTCTTTTTCTTCTTCCAGATTGTACTTTATTTCTTCGTATTTGCATTCGTAATCAATTATCTTCTATTTTGTTTCTTTACTGAAATGCTAACATGGATTCAAGTTTTCCTCTTCTGCCAATTTTTTCTCCTGTACAGGTCATAAATTCTGCTCTCATGATTCTTTTTTAAGCTGTTCAGGAACAGTTTGCTGTTGTTCTCCTTAAAGTTCACAGAGTCCTATGCCTCATCAAATGCTGAATCATTTTCTTTTGTTTTGCAGTATTTGTTCATAGAGGCCTGATTTTTTTTTTTTGCTAGATGTGGAGGTCATATTTCCTTCTGTTGGTAATATCATCCCTGTTGGTTTATCTGTTTATATTTAAGATGTCTCCTGGGATCTTTCCCCTTCTTATTTTCTCTTATTGTTCATTTTCTGACTTGCTCCCCTCTGATAATGGTTTCTTCCCCACAGTGCTATTCCATTTAGGTTTGTTGAAGTGTCACTCCCTCCAATACATGTATCTTGCCCTGTTTCCTCTGTTCTCAGTTCTTTGGTCCAACAGCACAGGACATGGTCACAGTACCACAGCCTGAGAAAATTTCTGCAATTTGGAGTTTGGATCTCTGCAGCACTGAGGGGTAGGGGTCAGAATGGAGCTCCATTACAGACATGCAGCCTGCCCTGCTTGCTCTGCTAAGCAGAGCTCTGTTGCATCACAGAAAGCCACCTTGGCACTAGTAGCAGGGATGGGGATAAAGTGTTTAATTCTGTTGAAAGCCTGTGGCTTGGTCCGTGCAGCATGGGTAATGGAGTCTGAGTTTGGTGTTAGTTCATGGAGTTTTTACCTTGTTTGGGTTTTTGGCATCCTAGACCATGAAGATAGTTGAAATTGGTTTATCTCTAGAACATAATTTTTATCTTGGAGAGGTTTGAGAGATTGTGATGATTGGAGAAAATATCTAGTCTTCCATCTTTTTGGTCATGTGACCCTACTTCAATCTCCCATGAGCTTTTGATTCCAACATGGTACATATTTATGAAATCATGAGGGAAAACACAGAGCTTTAGAAATATGTGGCTTGAAGATTTCACCTCACTCCCTCAGATCATTTAATTGCTTTGTGACTCCACTTACCATCTTGTGACACTCCTGAACAAAACATCTCTCTCTGGTCACCTTTTCTCTACATGTATTGTCTCCCCTTATTAGACTGTAGCTTCCTTGAGGGCATGGATTGTCTTGATTTTTCTGTGTATAGCTCCAGTGCTGAACATAGTGACTGGCGCATAAAAAGTGCTTACTAAATGCTTTTGAATTCATTCGTCCATCCATTTATTCATTCATTCACACTTTAGTCACAAGGAGTTTTTCTCACAGGGGAATTATGAGGAAGCCCTCTTAATTGATTAGTTCCCCATTGTAAGACAAGGGGTTTCTCTTGTGAAATTACATGTGCTTTAAGAATGAGTTCATGGAAGTGTATGTGTAGCCCTTTTGCTAATATAATGCAGCAATGGTGATATTAAAATATGATGAGGAGGTAGACTGGGATTCAGGAGAATAGGAATTTTAGAGGCCATCTAATCCAATCCCTTTTTATAAATGAGGAAACTGAGTCCCAGAGAGGTTTTGTGACTTGATAAGGTCACACAGCTGGTAAATAACAGAGCTGGGATTTTAACTCCTATTCTGTGACTTCAAGTCGAATATTCTCTTCCCACTGTCCCACTCTGGGGTGCAGTATAGTTTTAAACCAATGCAACTGGAGATGAATAGAAATAACTCTTCTCCCAGGCTAAGTTATGGGGTGAGTACTTAGTTTCTGTCATGCTTCTTAACAATAGGCTTCACAAAGCAAGTTGCTTTTTTTCCTCCAATAAAACCTTAAGAATGAAGTCATTCAGGAAAGAGGTGGAGATATCCAGTAATGAGATAAAGGCCTGAGGAGAAGGTAGCAGGAGGGAGAGGTCAGAGCCTTGCTATCATGACTTTGAGTGTTGAGATATTTTGGAGAGCCTACCTAGGACAGATGGTAGGACCCAAGTGCCACTCAATACTGGAACCTTAGGGAACTATATTTACTTGAGTCAGACCAGAAAATGGGAAATGTATTTTTCACCTAAGGCCATATTCAAGAAGGTAGTCACAGTAGAAGGTAACCTCTGGAAGGGAAAAAGAGGAGAGAAACCTTTCCTTCTGAGATATTACAAAGGGGTATCTGACTCCAGTGGATGTAGATAAGGTATGACTGAGTTGGTATTATGGTATCTGTGACTTAAGCATTTAAGTGACCAGGAGGCCAGTGTTGTTCTCAACAGAAATTGCAATGTGTGGAGGAAGGGAAAGTTTGAGGGTGAAGATAATAACATATTGCTTTGACATGTTGAGTTTGAGGTACTGAAAGTTTACCAAGATGGAGGTATACAATGTCCATGGTGACTAAGTTCAGACAACTCTAGGCTTCCCAAGCAAGAACTGCCTGGGTATCACAGGAGGTGGGCACATACTTTCTGCTTTGGCCATGGGTGCCCTTAAAAGAGAATGGGAGGGACTGTCATTGAGTACCAGGACTTTCAGAACATCTTCCTTCTGCATTTGTTGAGGGCACCACCACCTTGCCAATGTGCCAAGTCTGAAGCTTTGGAGTTAACCTTGCCTCTTCCCACTGCAATCAGCTGCTTGGTTTTATTGCTCCTCCATAATGTCTATGGCACTCTTCTCCTCTCATAAAAACTCACACAAAAACCCCAGAGTTGCAGAGTTTGAAGGGGCCTTAATAGCCATCTACTACAAGTCATATCAAAAAGAAAACCCCTCTACCATAAATCTGACAAACTCTCATCCAACCTTTGCTTAAAAAGGAGAAGAATTTGACTAATTCCCTAGCCCAGTGTAATTTTTTTAGATCACCAATTGTTAGGAAGTTTTTCTTCACATCAAATCTAAATCAGGCCCTTTGCAATATCTGTCCATTTTGTCTTATTCTCTCTGGAGCTTCACAGAACAAATGTGACTCTCCTTATTCATGACTGACCTTCAAACACTTAAAGAGAGCCAACAACTCCAAACTTGCTGTGACCCCCAGAATTCTCTTTTCCAGGCTTGATATGTCCATTTCCTTAAGTGCATTTTCATATGCCATGGATTTGTATTGCTTAACTATTGTGTCTACCCTACTCAGGAGTTTCTCTATGTTAGCAAATTCTTCCTAATATATGTTTCCCAGAGCAGGGCGTGATGTTCCAGATGTAGTCTGGCTAGAGTGAATACAATGAGACTGCCGTCTTTTTATTCCTGGTGCACAACATTAGTTCAGACAATACTGACCTCTTACCTGGATGATTGTAATAACCTCTTAACTGATTTCTCTGCTTCTGGTCTCTTTCCACACAGCTACCAGAATTTTCTTTCTATTGTACAGGTATGACTATGTCACCCTTTTTATTGGGGCTCTTCAGTGGCTTACTATTATCTAGAATAAAATTCAAACCTCTCAACCTGTATTTTAAAGCCCTCTAGAATCAGACCTCCTATGTGTTGGTGTCTCTCAAGACTTTGTTCTCCTGTCCACTCCTGTCCTCTCCTGTCCTTTCCCATTCCATCAGGAGAAGGCAAATGACAACACCAGGAACCTCTCCCCTCCCCCTGCCATGTGCCTCAGTATAGCCAAGGGAATGGGCAGACTCCAGCTTGTAGCCCTGGGGGAATAGGCAGATGGAGCCTCAGCACATGCCAGACATGAGCACTAGGACCCTGGCTCAGCACAAGTGCTACGAGCCCATTTTGCTTACCAGCACAAGAGTAAAGGTAAGGGGCTGGAGCAGAGTATGTTATGCTTCAGTTGGGTAGCAGTCCTGACCTTAGACAAAGTAAAAGCAAAAAATAGACCTAATTAAAAGAGATAAGGAAGGAAACCACATCCTGCTACAAAGCACCATAGACAATGAAGCAATATCAATACTAAACATGTATGTGCCAAGTGGTATAGCATACACACTCTTAGAGTAGAAGTTAAGTGATTTGTAGGAAGAGATAGACAGCAAAACTATACTAGTGGAGGACCTCAACCTTCCCTTCTCAGAACAGAAAGCTGTGTACTTTGGGAGAGTGATCTTTAATTTGCTTCCCCATAATTGATCTTGTGGACCTAAGAATATTGCTTCCTCCAAGCACAGTTTGGGAGCCATTTCTTCACTGAGCCTGGGCTTGATGCTCCAGTTTATTAGTGTTTTCTTACCCTGGATTTACTTTGGATATTCTCTGTACCTTGGTATCTGTTATTATAGTGTATCTCCTCAACAGAATGTGAAATCCTTGAAGGCAGAGGGTACCCTTAATACTAGCAGTTATATTTGTACCCCAGTGCCCAGCACCTCACTAGACAGTCAGTCAGTGAGTCAGTCAGTAAATATACATTTATTAAGAGCCTATTATGTGCCAGGTACTGGGGTAAACTTTAGGCATACAAACAAGGGCAACAAACAGTCTCTGCCCTTGAGGAGCTCATAGTCTAATGGAAAAAGAACCTGTAAACAACAAGATACAAACGTGCTATTTACAGAATAAATTGGAACTAATCAACAGAGGGAAAGTGCAGAATGGATGATTAATCTATGCTAAAATGAATTTCATGAGGACCAGATAACCTTGATGAGATTCATGCTTAGTCAGGAAGGATTGCTAATCCTATAGAAATATAAATGTGTATGTATAAATATATAAAATACACACATGTGTATATACATCCACGTGTGTGTGTGTGTCTATGTAGAGAGAGGGAGGGAGACAGAGACAGAAAGAGAGACAGAGACAGAAGAGAGACAGAGACTGACAGACAGAGAAACAGTGACAGAGAGAGATAGAGAGAGAGAGACAGACAGACACAGACACACATACAGAGTACATATATATTTTATAAAAGCAGTGCAGTATTATAAATAAAAAACAAAATAAATTATAAATAAAAGAGAGATAGATAAATAAATAAAGTATTATAAATAGAATTCTGTCTTTGGAATCAGGAAGATCTAACTTCAAATTCTGCCCCTGACACATTACCTGTGTGACCATGTGCAAACAGCTTAAAACTATCAGGACCTTTTTTTTTCTCTAAAATGGGGTTATTGGACTGGATGTTCTCTCATTTTCCTTCTGGCTCAGAATCTCAGATTCTAGGACTTTGTTCAGGTCTGGACACTTCCAGTAAGTGAATTTTATAGATAGATGGCCTCAAAATGCTGACAGAAGTTCTGACCAAACCTGACCTTTCATAGTGGTTGAAGAAATGGCTATCATACAGATGGAGAGTTTTGAGCAGGGAGAGGTTATCATGAGGTTCACTAGAATTTTCATGGTCATACCCTGGTTGTGACATCCAAATTGTAGCTTGTCAATTTTTTTGTGCTTTAGAAGTACATATTAGGGGACTTGGTTAAAAATATCAGCATCATCGACAAGCATTTATTAAACACCTACAGTGTTGTAGGAACTGTGCTAAGCACTTGGGATACAAAGAAAGGCAAAAATATATTCCCTGTTCTCAAGGAGCTCACAGCCTAGTAGCCAGAAATGGAGGGCTGGTCAAAGCCCAAGGCTGTATTACCTCTTAATCGCATACTGTTTCTGGTGGTTGAATCAGGAAAGGAAATGCTTTGTTATGGAATTTTTTTATCCCTAGTTCCCTAGTGCTTAGCATAATACTTAGTCTATGGTTAACATTTAATAAATGTTTGTTGATTGACTGACAAATTGGGAAGCAATTAAAAATGATGTCTGTATGGAGTTCCCCTCCTGGATCGTTGTCTTGTTGCGGCAGAGAGGCTTGTGTAGCTCAATGAAACTATGAGCTGTGTCATGCAGGGTTACCCAAGACAGGTCATAGTGGAGAGTTCAGACAAAAGGTGATGTTCTAAAGAGGGGATTGTAAAAAAAAAAACCAAAAACCAAAACACTTAAGATTGTGGTGATGGTTCCATCACTTCCTGGCATATAGAGGAAGAAGAAATGGAAGTAGTGTCAGATTTCATATTCTTGAGCCCAATCATCATGGCAGATGGCAACTACAGTCATGAAATTAGAGGACACTTGCTCCTTGGAAGGCAGCTATAGCAAATCTGGACAGCAGACTAAAAAGCAGAGACATCACATTGCCAACAAAGATTTGTTTAGTCAAAGCTATGGTTTTTCTAGTAGCAATGTGTGGCTGTGAGCATTGGACTATAAGGAAAGCTAAGCACCACAGAATCGATGCTTTCTAATGGTGGTTCTGGAGAAGACTTTTGATAGTCCCTTGAACAGTAAGGAGATAGAAACAATCACTGTTTAAAGAAATTAATTGAGACTATTCACTGGAAGGCCAAATACTGAAGGTGAAGCTTAAATTCTTTGGCCACATAATGAGAAAACAGGACTCATTGGAAAATGCTGTGATGTTGAGAAAGACTGAAGGCAAAAGGAAAAGGTGATGACAGAGGATGAGATGGATAGATAGTGTCACTGATGCATCATGTATATGAGCCTGGACACACTTTGGGAGATAGTGGGGGATAGAAAGGCCTAGTATCCTATGGGCCTTGGGGTCATGAAGAGGCAGACACGTCTGAATGACTTGTCAACAGGAAATCATAACATCATGAAACATACATGAAAAACTGAGTTTATTACAACAAAAATGAACATGCACGTAGAACCCTATGCAAAGGCAAAGAGTTCACAACTGAAACAGAAGCTTGCATATTTATGACAGTACAACAAAAGAAGGGTGAGGAAACAGAAATTTCCTCTCAAATGAGAGTGGCACAGGAAGAGGAAAGGAGTAGTAGAGGTAAGAAAAGGACTAAGCCTCTCCCAAAGAGGAGGAGTAGGGCGATAGTGAAAATGGCATTCTTTTCCCTTGGGAACTGCTTGACCATGAAGATAGTATGGTCTACTTACCTACTAGGCTCCTAACTTCAGAAGCAGTTTCTCCATCTGGTACAGACGGACTGGTGCCTGTTGACTCCCGAGGACATGCAGGGAGTCCACTGTGGGATGCAAACAACACATTATGTCAGCTCAAGGGAGTGGGGCTTCGTCTTTGACATATTCAGGATCTCTTGCATACTGTGGGTCCAGTGTTTCTGGAAAATATGGCAACTCATAAAGATAAGTTCAGGGGATCCCTTAACAGACTGAACACAGCATCCATGGAATCAGTTGATAAACATTTATTAAGTACCTATTATGTGCCAGATACTGTGCTAAGTGTTGAGGTTTCGAGAGGAGACAAAATACAGTCTGTGCCCTCAAGGAGCTCATTATCTAATGGAGGAAACAAGCAAAATGTGTACAAAAATATGTATGAACATGGAAAACTTGGGCCATACCCTGGGAGAGAACTAAGTATCCTATATTAGTCTTAATGGGCCATAAAAATGTAGACTATTTTAAGAAGGCTGTCATCTTGTTGGAACCTCAGGCCTCTAAATATATTTATTTCTATATTTCCCTTCTCTGAATTATTCATGTATCTAGAATGAGAAGTCTTAGTGCCATTACACTATCTTGACATTTGGAACTAGGGAAGGAAGATGCCTGGACGGAGACATGAATTGCTTCTGCCTCATGTGTGCTGACTGGAAGGAAACAGTCAAGGCCCTGGTGAAGTCCCTCCCTCCCCCAGGAATGGTGTCATCACACTATAGAAAGGAGAACTTATGGACTCACCATAAATGTCCTGTTAGCTGAATATCTAGGGGAGGGGAGAACCCTAAATTTAATACAATGGCACTATTTTAGGTCTAGTTGAGCATAGTATGAAGGATTTAGAATTATATCTGAGTGTGACCAGAGACAGCTCACAAAGAAATCTCAGTAGAAGACTTAGGGGCAATTAGAGTCACATCTCATAGCATCAGAATGGGCTATTATCTGATTCATCACCTTCAAAGGATATACCATCATGCTTGAAGCAAATTTTGGTGATTTCTCAAGAAAATGCCACTCGATCCCATATCTTGAGCTACCATTCAGTGAAAGAAATCTTGGTATTTTCCAAAGGAAGTCATTTGTTTCCATAGGATTCCCACACAGACTGTCTTGGATAGGTGTTTGAAAGTTACAGTTAAGAACTAGAAAAAGATTAGGGGTTCAGCTACTGCTTACCACAGTCTACCAGCCATAGGGGAATAGAGACAAAGAGTTTGCAAGCCAGGACATAAATGAAAATATACACTGTCACCAATAATGGGATGTGTCAAGAGTAATGCAATAAATTTTGCCCTCAGAAGCTTATATCTTCAGGTGGCTCATGGATTCTCCCCATGGGTAAGTCTGTCAGGCAAGCTAGAAACTCAGCCAGATGGTCTTAGGCTTGATGAACTGGCAATAACACTAAAAAAGGGAGTCCTGCCTTCTTAGTAAGTGGCATAGTGAGCATGGGATCAGGAAGTATAATATGGAGACGGACAAAGATCAGACTCTCTAGTGGAAGACAAGAAGTCAGATTTGGCTAACTGCATGCATTTCCTGGCAGACAAGGCTTCCTAGGCTTTTGATGACAGATGTTCATGTCTTTTCACTACTATTGTCTTTGAACTCAGTCAGTGGCTTATGAGTAAAGGTTATTGCAATGTTGGAAGACAGAAACTCTTTAACATTTCATACCTCAGAACTCAGAACATACCACAGAATTTCCATGGAAATAGACCCTGAACAGTTAGGGCTGAGATAAGAGTATAAGATGGGGGATTTTGGGGGGGTCAAAAGCAAAGCCAATGGCAGTATTTTATTTATTGGAAGGAGTTTGGCTCATAGGACTGCTCATGGTTGGTAGGATATGCCCATGCTTTTTCTGTGACTGGGGACTTTCATAAGAGGCATTTAGGGATATTTTGACTGTCTTATCCAAGGCATAAGAGATGCCATCATGAAGGCACAGTGAAAGAACAAGCAACGACTAGCTTCCATTAGCACCATGGCTAGAGAAAGTGACTTTTGTGATGCTGCCATCTGCTTGCAGGAAGATTTAAGGAAGAAGACAAATACCAATTCCTTAGGTTGCTATTTTATTTAGATGACCTAATATTGACTAATGTTTGGACAGATTCACTTTTCATGGAGAGCAACTGAGACTAAAATAAGCACAGGCACATGTGGAAGCCTGGAGACCTAAGGAAACCCACAATTGCATAATTAAGACTTTTGTAAGGAGCAGCTAGGTGGTGCAGTGGATAGAACATAGGCTCTGGAGTCAGGAAGACTCATCTTCCTGAGTTCAAATCTGGCCTCAGATAAGTGTGACCCTGGGCAAGTCACTTAACCCTGTTTGCCTCAGTTTCTTCATCTGTAAAATAAGCTGGAGAGGGAAATGACAATCCACTCCAGTATCTTTGCCAAGAAGACCAAATGAGGTCATGAAGAGTCAGACACAACTTGAAAAAATGACTGAACAAAAAATTGGAAGAAGTCCATATTGGATTTTCATATGAATATACTCTTATTATCATGTATGTTCTTATTGTCACCTTATTATCACCTCTTTTCACTGTGAAGTACAATATTGAAAGATGTTGCTAAAACATATCTGCAAATTTCATATTCTGTCCACAGATCTCCTTGTATGGATTTATTTTTGGTATTTAGTAACAGCTTGTGTTTCTGCCTAACTACACTTAATTTTATTTTATTCATTTTAGGCTACATATTCTACAAATCTCTTGTAATCAGAGTCCCTTTTGGCAGGAGGAAACAATTCCAGTCTCAACAGTTCTCTCTGAACTGTTAAAAGATAAAAGTGTCTTTGAAAGGGTTTGGCTAAAAATGTGTAGATGAATTTTTACAATCATTGGGACCCTTTTCTTATGCAGACATCTCTGAGTATCTCTCTCAGTATACTGACATGCAACAACATAGGAAAAGGAGTTGTGTATTAGGTTGGCTATTTCTTTCTGTCTGGGAATCTGTATGCTTTGTTTATCCTTAATATCTTCCTTTGGAGTATCAGACATATTGTATGGACAAGTGTCTGATGACATGCTCTTTCTGAGCCAGCCCAGACTGCATTTCTGTGACTTTAACTATCTGTATTTAGGCTCAATTAGCTTTGAGGTATTTGAGACTTCCAGATATAACATGAACAAAATGGATTATAGAGAACATTCCAGGGATAAGAAAAGGGATAAGCAAAGGCAAAGAGGCAGGAAAGCTCAGGGTGTGTTAGGGGATCAGAGGGCAGTCTCATTTAGCTGGAATATGGATGTGAGTGCTATGAAATAAAAAAGGAAAGTAAAAGTGGCATGATATTGTGATGGGCTCTGAATGCTATGTGAAGGAATTTGAACTGCCTTTGGTAGGTGGAAACCACTGAATGATTCTGAGCAGAAGCGGGGACAGGAAAAGATCTATGTTTAAGGAATATTTAAAGGGACAGAGATGTGAAGAAAGCAATGGTGTATTTGGAGGTGGTTTGGAAGCAGAATGATCTCTTATTCCAATTGCCCAGGCTAGTCATAATAAGGTCCTGTATTAGGGTGGTGATAGTGGATGTAGAGAGGAGGAATTAGATATGAGAGATGCTACACAAATGCGCAATATACAAACATGGCCATTGATTAGACCTGAGAGGTCAGGAGCATTCAAAGATGACACCAAAGTTAGGATGTATAATCCTACTCTATGCTCGTGATACGCTTCATGTTTACTGTTGATATGAAAGTATGATGAGTCAAGCATTTATTAGGCACTGTGCTAAGCACTGGGGCTACAGAGAAAGGCAAAAACTCACCTTAAGGAACTCACATGCTCATGGGGAGACAACATGCCAAGAGCTATGTAAAAAACGTACATAATGGGTAAATTAGAGGTAATCTCAGGCATTGAGGGGAAGGGGAAAAGGCTCTTTGAGAAGATGCAATTTGAGCCGAACCTTGAATGACACCAGTGAAGGAAGGATGCAGAGTCAAGGAGGAAGAGAATTCTCAGTGTTGCATCTGCGAGTGAAATGTATGGAGTTGAGAGATGGAGTGTCTTGTTCTAAGAGAAAAAACAAACAAACAGAGGCCGGTGTTCTACATCACAGAGTAAGTAGAGTGGGATAAAATGTACGACTAGAAAGGTTAGAAGGTGCCATGTTATGTAGGGCTGTAGAAGCCAAACAAAGGATTTTACATTTGATCTTGGAGGGGCGAGGGAGCCCTGATGAGTTGGACTAGATGGCCCTCATGAGCCCTTCTAATTCTGAGATTCTGTGAAATATGCTGATTAATGTTTAGGAACGGCTGTGGCCATCTCTTCCAACTTAGGCTAGGATGATAATGTCTGTAATAACACATGCAAGAAAAGGACACCCAGACTATACTTGAAGACCTCTACTAAAGAGGAGCCCACTAGCTTCTAAGGTAGCTTGCTCCATGTTGGAAGAGCTCTCATTTTTAGGAATCTACTCTCTGCCCCTTCAACATAAAGCCTAGATTTACCTCTTTTTTACTTCTACTGCACTTCCATACCACCACTTCTTCCTTCTAAATTCTTAATATATTGCAGTTTTATTTTGTTGTTGTTCAGTCATCCCAGTCATTGTCTGACTCTTTGTAATCCTATTTGGGGTTTTCTTGGCAAAGATACTGGAGTGGTTTGCCATTTTGTTCTCCAGCTCATTTTCCAGATGAGGAAGCTGAGGCAAACAGGGTTAAGTGACTTGCCCAGGGTCACATAGCTAGTAAGAACTCAGGTCTTCCTGACTCCAGGCCCCATACTCTACCCACTATTCTGCCTAGCTGCCCTTATGAGCCTAGTGTGGCTGAAATTACTCACTCCAAGGTTACCAGGGCTCTCTTAACTGTTAAGGCCTATGACCTTTTCCATTGTTTACCAAGTCTCACTGATTCCACTTCTGCATCTCCTCTTGCATCCATCTCCTTCTCTCCACCTGCACAGCCTCTGCTCAGTTCAAGCCCCCATTGTCTTCTTCCTGAACCTTTGCAAGAGTCTCTTAATTGATCTTTCTGCTTGTGCAATCCATACACCACACTGCCAAAGTAGCATTCCTACAATACAGATCTCATCATATTACTCTATGAAGAAAGCCTTGTTAAATAAAATAGATACAGAATTAGTAAGGTGTCTGAAGAGAGGATTTATCAAGGGCTTACTATGTGCCAGGACCTGTCCTGAATGCTAGGATAGAAATGCGAGTGATGATCCCTACCCTCGAGGAGCTGACATTCTAGTTAGAAGAAACAAGAAGTAAAGGGGAGCTGGGAAGAAGGGGTTGGAGATGGATCCACATGGAGTGGCATCATTTGGAGGCTGAGAGGAGAGGTGAAGGCTTGGTCCAGGCCTTACCACCATCATTGTATTTCATATAGTGCTTTTGAAAATCTCCAGTGGCTTCCTTTTGCATCTAGTTAAGATGTGAAATCTGTAGGCCAGTATTTAAAGCCCTCAACATATCCAACTCACATCTACTCTTCTAGACTTATTTATTCTTGCATTTCATTTTAGTAAAATTAGCCTGAAAGCTGTTCCTCATCCAACACTTCATGACCCTGGACTTTCCCAAAGATGGTGCCCCATGTCTGGGCTGCACTCTCACCTCACCTTTGATTGGTAGAGGTCCTAGCTTCCTAGACCCTATAGGTTCTAACTCCCACAGAAATCCTTCCTGACCTGACACCTTCTTTCCACATCCCAAATGTTTGTTCCATCTCCCACTTAAATAGCGCTCTATATCATGAGAATTGCTTATTTCTCTCTTATATTTAATAACTAATTGTTGTATTAGGAATGAAGATTTTCCCCTTTTCTACATCCTCATCCAGAAATCAACCAGTGTGGGAAATTTCTCTTAGAGATTTATCCAGGCCATGATCTAGTCAGACAGTAAAAGAAATTCTAAGTTTTGGCTAATGGGTCTAGTCCTGCTAGTCAGACAGGTCTGGGGCAAATGTTGATTCTCCGTTTTTTTCAAGACAGGTGATATGGAAATTGATGCCTCTTTGACCAAGATTTGAGTGACCTAAGTCACATACCCCAGGATAGCCCATTTCCCATTTGATTAAGCAATCAGAGGTCATTAGCATCCCTCCTATAAACTGAGGACCCCACCTCTACCACTGTTAGTGGTCTTTGATCTAAGAGAGCTCTCTAAGTGGCCATCCTTTTATTAATAACCCTCTGGCCTTATTAATAAAATGCTTAGATTGCCCAGAAACTATGTCTCTCAAACGTTTTAATCTTCACAGTATTAACTCTGCTTGGGAAGGAAATGAAAAAAGTACTCTAGTATATTTGCCAAGAAAACCCCCAAGAAGATCACAAAAAGTTGGACGTGACTGAAACAACTGAAAAACAGCAAATGAACTTTCTCCTTGTTTGCCTGTGGGCCTGGTGCCTTTAAATTGGGAAAAGTTTTATTTTTTTGTTTTTGTGTCCCTAGTGCCCAGGAAAGTGCCTCAATTTCCTCATTTGTAAAATAAGAATGATTGTAATAACTACCAGTTTTTATTATTGTTAACTAGTAGGGAGAGCACACAGCTAGCTCTAGAGGATGAGGAGCCGACCTTGGAGTCAAGAACACCTGGGTTCGAGTCTCAACTCTGACACATATTTGCTGTGTGGCCATTATCCCCATCTCCTTCCTACTACAAACCTAGACTTTGCCTGGAAGCTTCTTTGGGCTCTGATAGGTTAGTTCACCTCATTAGAAACAGTTGGGTGGCACAGTGAGTAAAAGTTCTGGACTTGGAGTCAGGAAGACTTGAATTCGAATTCTGACTCAAGCATTTATTAGTTTGTGACCCAGGGCAGGTCACTTCATCTTCCTCAGCCTCAGTTTCCCCATATATGAAATGGGAATAACAGTGGCACCTGCCTCCTTAGGTTATTACGAGGATCAAGTGAGATAATACATGAAAAGCACTATACGAAATGTAGTGATGGTGGTAAGGCCTGGACCAAGCCTTCACCTCTCCTCTTAGCCTCCAAACAATGCCTCTCTATGTGGAACCATCTCCAACCCCCTCTTCCCAGCTCCCCTTTACTTCTTGTCTCTTCCCACTAGAATGTCAGCTCCTTGAAGATGGGGATCATTACTTGCATTTCTGTGCAAGCATTCAGGACAGGTCCTGGCACACAGTAAGCCCTTGATAAATGCTCTCTCTAGCCACTTTACAAATTCTGTATCTATTTTATTTAACAAGCCTTTCTTCATGCTTGTTAAATTAAAAGTGAATTATCTCTCTCCTTATCCCATCTCACCACCGGGACGGGGAAGCTGTTTTGTAGAGTCAAAGACAGAATTCCCTAGGCCTGGGTTGGGGTATTCAGTCATCCTCTCATGGTGTCATTCATGAATAAGCATCCCTGGCCACAGTCAGCCTTGCACAGATCCACATAGGGTCTCTGAAGCTTCAACGTGTGGCTGCTTCAGGCAGAAGGGCAGTCGGGTTTTCCAGGATTGTACTCTTGTGGCTCTGCTGACATTTCTTGGCTTCAGAAAGCCCTGCTTATCTGATCCAGGTTTATTCTGGGCTCTCACACTGTAGACAGCTAGGCTGGCCCTGAGTGGAATAGGGACGTGGGCAGAATTCTCCTGCAGCAGCCTCCCCCTGTGTCCTCCCAGCATCCTTCCCATGCTGCTGTGAGGCTTGTCTCCCAGGGGAGCTGACGGGGCTGCCAGCAGAGGAGGCCTCTATCGATGGGTGCTGAAAGTTTCAGGGATGAGGTTACTAATGAGCCCCACTTGGGCTAAAACTCCAGAGGCTGCCAACGAGCCTTGGTTTCTTGCTTCCCTGACATATGGGCAGAGACAGA